>NC_061116.1:176904702-176905920 GCF_002878395.1 Capsicum annuum
ATATATCTTCTATAGACTCTAAAGTAGTATATATTTAACGTATACATGTGTATATGTTTTATAAATTAGTATATATATCATTATATTTTAGTATATATCTTGGACCATATTTTTTAAAGTAGTACATATAGAATGGTACGTATATATGTGTATATATAGCATATAGACTCTAAAGTAGTATATATTTAACGTATGCATGTGTATATGTTTTATAAATTAGTATATAACTATATATATAGTGTGTGTATATGTTGTAGTATATTTTATTCAAAGTGCTACATATATATTGAATGGTACGTATATATGTGTATATATCTTCTATAGACTCTAAATTAGTATATATTTAACGTATACATGTGTATATATTTTATAAATTAGTGTATAACTATATATATAGTGTGTGTGTATATTGTAGTATATTTTATTTAAAGTAGTACATACATATTGAATGGTACATATATATGTGTATATATCTTCTATAGATTCTAAAGTATATATTTAACGTATACATGTGTATATGTTTTATAAATTAGTATATATATCATTATATTGTAGTATATATCTTTGTAGCGTATGTTTTATTTAGATTAGTCTATATATTTAACTAACGTATAGTCATATTTCACGATTATATGTGTAATTGTGTATATGTGTATATATTTTTTAAATTCTAATGTAGTATATACTATATATATATATATATATATATATATATATATATATATATATATATATATATATATATATTGTTTAACTTATTTAAAATGTATATATGTGGGTATATATAGTGTATATTGGAGGAAAAACTTTTAATTTTTTTTGGTTTTGATCGGTTTTGACCGAATTTTGGATCGATTTCGACCGAATTTAGAAGGGTTGGACTGAATTAAGTTAAGTGGGCTGGTCCTGAAGTATTTTTAAAAAATTTATTGTTGGGCCCAAAATCAAATCGGCCCATTTAATTAGGCTAGAATCCTGACCGGCCCACAAACCGATTAAACTTGACCGACCGATTCTGAATTAACCCGGCTCGACCCACTTAACAACTCTAATTCTACTAATCTGAATTCATTGTGGGGGTGTAAAATACATAAAGAAGATAAACAATATTTATTCGACTTTGGAAAATGATTGAACAAAATAAGTAAGAATGACGGAGCTTATGCATGTCGGACACCATTATCTAAAATTTAGGAAAAACAACATAAATCTCGACAG
>NC_061116.1:176908920-176931583 GCF_002878395.1 Capsicum annuum
CTGTCGAGATACATAATTATCTCCCGATACATCTAATGAAGATACATTTTTTCCTTTGTAAAGTATATAATTAGCTCTCAATATATTTTTTTTGATTTTGAATCGGTCGAGATATATAATACATCCAACGAAGATACAATTTTTCCTTTATAACAATACATAATTAGCTCTCAATACATTTTTCTTATTTTGAGTTTATCGAGATATATAATTAACTTTTGATACATCCAACAAAGATACATAATTAGTTGAGATTTTTGTAATTATTTTATAAGGGTAGAAATTTATTTAAATATGATAAGTTAAGATGTATGTTTATGTTATTTCTTTTCAAAATTTATAAAAAAGGTAAAAATAACATAAATCCCAACCTTATTAGAATTATTTACACTCTCTCCCACTTTTTTAATTACTTTACTCTCTCTTCCGATTTATATACATAACAAGGCCGACATATATATAGAAACCTTTGTATATGACAAGGCCGACATATACATAACAAGATCGATTCATATACATAACAAGTATGACAAGACTGACATATACATAACAAGACCAACAAATACATAACAAAGCCAATTCATATACATAACAGGGCTGACATAGAAAACTATGTATATGTATTTTTAGAGAAAAACGAGATTTTTGTAATATATTTGGAGAGATGAGATTTTTTATAATAAGTGAAACTTTAAATTGTGGATTTGTATAATTTTAAGATAAAAACATATGGGCCTCACATTGGTACATGGGCTAAAGACTTCGACAAATTTAAGATTAAAAGTGGGCCAGATCTAGGTAGCCCACTCACATTGAACTAACCTTCTCCAATGACTGGGAAAAGTTGCTGACTAATTTTCAGTAAGCATGCTCACCAAAAGAAAAAATAACATATAATGGAAACAAATTCTAAGATATTACAAATTTGCTCATAAATTGAAATTTCAGTGCGTACTGCTTAACAAGGTCATTAGAGTACATATTTAGAGTTATCAAGAGAGCATATTAGACTAAATTTGAATGGACCAAAATAGATTAAGTTAATGAATGAACATCGCCATTACTTGGATTGAGTTGGGTTAAGTCTAAATATGTTGCATACTCGTATGTTGTAACCATATTTTTTGGAAATGGACTAAATATTTTTTTTTCGAGTTCGTTCAGAATACTGTAATTTATGAGAAATTTGATTTTTTATCTTTTTATATATTTGTTTTTAGTTTTATGTTCTCTTCCTCAGACATTTTCAATTTTACACATACCAAATCTAGAAAGATTATTTTTTCTATTCAATTTATAAGTTATCATAAGAAATCATTACCACGTAACTTCAGAAGTTAGCATCCATTTTATGAACATATTCACCAGGTATAAAGTTCTGCCATGTCATTATCTGAAAATAGATATATAGAGCGTAGAGGTGGTGTGCAAAAGTAAACTAACTTTAATTAGAAGGGTCCGCATGACTGTGAAGTCGATGAATCATAACTTCTGCCAACCCACAAATATCTAACATCATTTATATCCCCAACAAACTTTCCCTCTTTTTTCATATCCTATTTTTTCTTTCCAAAAGCGATACCTTAGTAATTATACAAGTCAAGATCTCAAAAAGAAATCAAATTTAATTTGTCATATGATATGACTTGTATTGAATCCAAGAGGTCGAAGACTTTCTCTTCATTTCTACTTTATTCTAATTTTGAATAGTACATAAAAATACAAGCCTACATAATCGCAAAAAGTACATAAAAAATATGTTACTATAAAATAATATGCTAATGAGTTATGTGCATCTCAAATGAAAAATTAGAAATCCTACGTTTGACCTGCTCATCGAAATGGCCCACCATTTCAATTCAAATGAGGGAAAAGAAAGAGCATAGCGTTAATATAAAATCAGTAATTTTGACTCAAATTTTATATATGTATAAAAATAATCGCTAAATAATAATAACAATAAATTTGAACCCACTAACTAATCAAATGTATTGTGATAGAATTCCGAACATGAACCCCGTACAAATCCTATTTCTATCTATGGTGGTCGAAAAGGTTATTGAAAAGATCTAAAGATGGAGTACCAGGAGATAGTATTATTCTTGGTGAAATAAAATTTGATGAAGGGCTAGGCAAGAAATTATGTTCAAAATAATTTCTGTTACTATGTAATACAGGACTTAAATCATGGAAAAATCCAGCTGATGGAGGTGAAAAGAAATTTGATGATATAGGTTGAAGTGAATCTGGATTTGGTGACAAAATACCTTGAGGAGAAAGTCCACTTGTACTTCTTTCAATTTCTCTATTTATTTCTATCCCTTCATCAACAATTTCCATGTCACAATTAGTACTTTGTGATTTTTTCCCTTTTGGTGTTCTTGTTTTCTCTATTGAAGCGAACCTAGCAGCCGGAGAAATCGCGCTAATATTTGTATTTTCTTGAAAAGGAAATGAGGAGCTTGACGATGATGATGAAGAATTTGGTCCAGTTAGTCGTTGGACTAAAGACATGAATTCACTAGGGTTTGCATGGATTACCTTAGGGGACACGGTGTATATTATTATTGGTGGTCGTGGTGGTGGAGGTTGATGATGATGTGGCAACCGATGGTGCTGATGTGGCACCACCGGTGGTTTTTTAATTTTATGTGAATCTTTTCCTACTTTGAGTGGCGTTGGCCGGGGACCTTGGAGCTCTCTTTTCGGCGACTTCGTGGCGGAGTGTTCGGATGGATCCATTTGAAGAGTCAATTATGGAAACGAAAGAAATAAGGAAATGAAAGTGGTAGATGCAATGGTGGTGGTGGAGGAGGAGATCATTGTGAAAAGGAAGGAAAACACATTGTTTTCTCGAGTAAATATAAGGGAGGTGATAATATGTTTAATACTGAATTACTAAGAGTACTATTTAAAGGGAGCAAGTCAATGGAGTGTGCAAGTTGATGAAAGTTTAAACAAGACAAAAGTACTACGTAAACAATCATAAATTTTAGTTTCCATTCAAATATAAGTAACATGTAAGAGTCTCTCTCTGTATATAAAGAAGACATTGGAGGATACTTATGTGGCACCTCTCAATGGCCTCTATTTGTATTTTTCTTTTTTCTTCTTTTTTTGAAAAATTATCTCATATATTTTGTATTTATGTGTTATATAAAAAGCCCCCAAAAAACATTTAATGAATTCTCATAAATCTAAATCATATTTATTTCAATTGATTAACTTTCACTAATCAATCAATCAATATATATATATATATATATATATATATATATATATATATATATATATATATATAAAAGAGATCAATAGTCAATTCTATGTGTCATGTCTCACAAGCAAGTATTCCTATTTATTTTTTTTTGTCAATTTTTTGAGTTTTTTTTTTTACTTTTAAAACTTATCTATTAATTACCTATTTCATTTAATTTTAAGATAATTAGCATTTACTAATATAATAATGAATGATTGTAACTCTTCTTTTTATTAGGTCATATTAGTTGTGAAATATCATTAACTAATGTTAACTCTACACTTTTCATCTTCCCTTATATCTATATAATTCTTATTTCATTAGAGATCTCAAAAGTTGTTCGAAATCTGAAAAATATTTATTATTTTATAGTATTATTTTCTTTGTTTATGATCAAAACAAGTTCTTTCGTCATATTATAACTGTAGTTCTTCTCGTAAAAAACATATTAGTAATTTATATATATAATAATTTATTGTTTCACAGTATTATTTCTTTATTTATGATCAAAACAAGTTCTTTCTTCATATTATAATTGTAGTTTGTCTCATCAAAAGAAGTATTTATAACGAAGTTTTCATCTATTAGAATTCTTAACTTGTGTTGAGATTACAAATTGTGAGGACACTCAAGTTGGCGTGGTACGACTCGTGCACAAGAAATTATGTTGATTCATACTTGAATACTGCAGAAGTGCAATAAGCACTCCATGTTAGAGGAATACCCTAGCAATGTGGTTCTTGCAAGTAATTATTTTCACTTTGAGCAGTTTAATTAGTAGGAATAATTAATTTAGATTTCAATCATAATTTTGTTAATACGACTTTACCATTCAGTGCATCTATACATGTAAATTGGCAAGATTCACCTGACACGATTTTGCCAATCTTTCAAGAGCTTATGCAAAGTGGAATTAGAGTTTGGATATATATGTGAGTTGATTTATGCTGATAAAAAATTTAATTAGATTAGAATACATTTTTATCCTTAATGAGAATTAAACAGTTATTGTCACATAAATCACAAGTTTATGACATGTTTATCTGTTTATGATCTTAGGTTTCAAAATCTTTATTATTTATTTTTTAAATATATTGTGTTCCGTCAAATAGAATAATAGATTCACATAAATTGAAAGGAAGAAAGTACGTACTAATTTATAAGTAATTAATTGATATGTTTCTGAAATTATAATATTATGACTGCAGCGGAGATACAGATTATGTAGTATCAGTTACAACAAGTAGATATGTCATAGACAAAATTAAGACACCAATCAAGACATCATGGTACACTTGGTACTTCCAAGGCGAGGTACGTAATTAACAATGTTTGATATTTCTTCAAAATAAAATTATGTTTCTAAATCGTCTCATAACAATGCTGGATTCAACTTCTAGCTTGTGATTAGTGAAAAAAAGTCTAGCATATTTGAAAACTTGGTAGCAAAAGGATAACAATGATTTGGACTAATATAATATTTTCTGAAGTTTTAGGTCTTGTTATATATATATATATATATAAAGTGTGAGCAGGGATGGAATTTATGTTATTTAACTTAGGAAACTTAATATCATCATATCAAAAGTTAATTAAAATTATACATCAATTTGAATTCTTGAAATTTTATTCTAGCATGCATGCTAGGACTTCTAAGTCTCTTGACATGACTATCACCTCCCTCTTAGGTTGATGAATATCTATCCGAAATTTTTTGTAAGTATATGTTGGATATTTTATTTTTTAAAATTTATTCTTTAACATGTATTTAATTAGTAAGCACAAGCTATCACAAAAGATATATTATTGGGGAAGAAGGAGAAGTGAAAAAAAATTAGGATAAAAACAGAACGAAAAAATGAAAAAAAAATGCATGTTTAATATTACTCATGCAACTCAAATTATTATCCACTTTGAAAATGTATTAAGAATTCAGTTTAATAATTCAACTTTCTCATTTTTATTCTTTTAACTTGCTATATCGTTACTTTCTCATTTTAAAACCTTTTTGAGATGAAATTTTCATTTGCTCATAGCATTTAGTGTAATTCAATTAGACAATTAATGACCATAATAGGTAACATAATTATACATTACATTACATGAATTTATAAGAAGTAATTAGTTCTTCACATATGTATTTATTATTCTTTAATTAGCTTTTCTAATTTCCTACCATTTCTTTCAAACATACTTTTAGATTTAGCCTTTATTATGACACTGTATTTTGTATATTCTTTAACTGTCTTAGCCTTAATGTCAAAAGATTTTTTTAAAAACAATTATTAATGCATAAAAACTAGTATGCCTGAAATATGAATATTATATGAATGAGTAGCTAGTCAAGTACCACTATAGAAAAAGAAAAATTTCGTAAAAATTTTTAAAGCATAAAATTACACTCGGAATAAATTATAAGGTTATTAAGAAATTATTTCATAACTGTAAAAATAATATGTTTTATAACCGCGAGAAGCACGGATATTTTCACTAGTTTAAGTTATTATATACATCATCAATATAAGAATTGTTTCATTTTATCAGATCACTTAAGTATTAATTAATATTTATATGTAATTAATTTACTTTAGATATGAGATTTGTACTTTTGAAATAAAATAAATGGAAAAGGGCTTGAAATTTTCTTTAACTGTGTAAAATAGTGTAAAAATGTCATTCGTCTACCTATTGGGCCTAAAATGCCCTTTTCGTCTACCTATTAGACCTAAAATACCATCTCACCTATCTATTAGGCCTAAAATACCCTTTTCATCTACCTATTGAGCCCATTTTACCCTTTTATTTAGGCAAATTATATGAAAAGACCATCAATAAAACTTAATTACATAAACAATACTACTTTTTTAACATTATAAAAATAATTTTCTTTTTCATATACAACCATTTTAAAAAATAAAAAAAGATAATTATAATTCTTAATTTAATGCAATAACTAATTATCAATTCACCTTAATTTAAGAGATATATTTTCAATCTTCAAAATTAAAAGTGGAAAAGATAATCCCTGCTTTCAAAGTTTTTTCTTTCTTATATTCAAAATTTAATTATTTTTAAATAAATTAAGTATTTCATTATTTGCTCGTATATGTTTCATTTTATTTTTATGGATGTTAATCATCTAGTATTACTTCATTATTGTGTATTTTTAATTCTAATGTAATGGGTTAACCATAAATTTTTATGAATAAATATTTATGGAATAAAAATCATTATGTTAGAAGTACAGATATATCATATATTTTTGTTGTATAAATATAATTAATGTCAAAGTCAGATTGTTATTATATTTTTGATATAATTTTTGGACCATTTGATATAATATCAAATGGTGTTTGATATTATATCAAATGGTGCAAAAATTATATTAAAAATATCATGAATATTTATCTCATAAATTATATAAAAAAATATAATAATAATCCGACTTTTATATTAATTATATTTATACAACAAAAATATGTTATATATCTGTACTTCCAACAGAATAATTTTTATTCCATAAATATTTATCCATAAAAATTTTTGGTTACCCCAGTACAATAGAATTAAAAATACACAATAATAAAATAATACTAGATGATTAACATATGTGAAAATAAAACGAAACATACAAAAACAAATAATGGAATACTTAGTTTATTTAAAAATATATGAACTTTGAATATAAGAGAGAAAAATATTTGAAATCAAGGATTATCTTTTCTACTTTTAATTTGACGATTGAAAATATATATATTAAATTAAGGTGAATTGATAATTAGTTATTGCATATATTAAATTAAGAATTATAATTATCTTTTTTGATTTCTTAAAATGGCTATATATGAAGATTTTTTTAATTTTTTTAATATAAAAAAAGTACTATTATTTATGTAATTAAGTTTTATGGATAACCTTTTCATATAATTTGCCTAAGTAAAAGGGCAAAATAGGCCCAATAGGTAGATGAGAAGAGCATTTTAGACCCAATAGATAGGTGAGAAAGATATTTTAGGTCCAATAGGTAGACGAAAAGGGCATTTTAGGCCCAATAGGTAGACGAATAACATTTTTACACCATTTTACATAGTTGAAGGACATTTTAGGCCCTTTTTCGTAAAATAAATTACATGCCGCAACAGGTAAAATAACCCGATGATGTAAATATTCATTAACTATCTAACAAAATGACGATTCGTATAACTTATAATTTATGTGTTTGCATGACTACTTTTAATAATATACATAGGATACTGGATATGTGCAAAGGTTTGAACTTGTCCAAAAGTGGCTGCCTGTGGGAAAAAGTCTACTTATGGTGATGGTATGATCCACGACACTAGGCAAATGACATATCCATGGATGTAAAGCTTGAATGAATTAAATAATAAGAAGACTATTAATGTACTAATTAATATAATAATTAGCCAAGTTGGTTTAACTATCAGCGGACATACTATTTAATAGATTGGGATTGCTAATGACTGCATTTTCTAAATGCGATTATGTCAATGCATGCGTTTTCATTGTTTATTTCAGTGGGTTAAATCAGTCCAAAAATGCTCTTAATATAATATTGTCTCTTTGGACCAAATGAGTATGATTTTCCTCAAAAATTACACCATTAACATATACCTCATCTATAGTTTCTCAATCTTTTTGATCAGCTATCAATATCGGATTTTATTCTCACACCCAACAATATTTTTCAAACAAAGTGGTATCCCCTTAGTTTCTACCTATTGGATTCTAAGTTGATGTGTAAATGAAAAATGGAGGGAACAAATTGGAGGGAATGTGAAGTTTCACTTAGGAAAGTCAAGTTCTCTCACATTAGTAGGGGAAAGAAAATTTCTTATGTTTTTATTGAGAAACACCCCTTTAAGTGCATAGTGAGGCAAGAACAAGAGATGACTCATGCCGTTGTTGCTCAGCTTTGGCTTTAAAAAATGATTGATAGATAAATATTTTGGACAAAGTTTAATTGAAACTTGAAAAACAAGTGAAGTTTTAATCCCAAAGTTTAATGGAAATTTCGGCAAAATACGACCTGCGCGTGTAGGTCGGGCGTAGACTTGGCGCAGGTCTAGCGTAGAAGCCATTGGTTTGCGCCAAACGTCATATGCGGCTGCAGGTCCAGTTGTAACGACCTAAAAATTTGATGGAATATGTGAAATTTGTGATTTTATGTGATTTGACTGTTTTACCCCTCTTCGTAGTTGCATTATGATATTTTCGGGGTGTGGGAGTGATTGACATAATTTTCGATGCATTTTGGTATCATTTATGCAATATTATGGTTTTTGATGGCTTCGAGAGCCTTATTTTTGACTTATATGGATACATTTGATCTGTGCGATGAATAACTGAACGGACTGCGCCAACAGCTCTGGAATATCAATTAAAGGCTAGGTAGACCTTGGTTCGGGTCCCGGTGCACCCGAGCTCATTTCGACCTATTGATCGGAAAGTTGAAAAATTGAAAATATAGGTATGGGACCCACATTTGATCGAAACAACTCGTATGGAAAATCCAAATTTGCCAGCAGATTCGAAATATCGATTTTAGGGTGTTAGCATATTTGGTATGATTTTACGGCTTTTAAATCTCATTTTGACCCTCGGTTTGAAAAATTATGATTTCGAATTTCGGGGGTCAATTTTGTGAAAATGACATTTTTTTGAAAATCTGATATCGCCATCGCGTTCGAAACTTCGAATTTAGTGTAGTTACATAGTTTGTTTGTATAAATCGAACTCCGAACGAATCCCGGGCACCCTGTTGAAGTCCGAATTGAGTTTAAAAAAAACAGCGTTTTAGACAGCAGTGCAGAAAAACCTGCACGGATAAATAACTTTCTCTTTACTTATTTTGCTCATTTTTCATCTTGACTCTTGGAGTTAAACCCTAAATAGTGTGGGAGCTTAAAAGTAAAGTTTGTGGAGCTTGGGAAGCTAGATTAACACTTTTTTCTTAGTTTTATTACGGATTAAAGGTAAGAATTCATCCATTTTGTTAGTAATTTCTTGATAAATTCCTCAAAACCCTAAAAATCTTAGGGCTTGATTTTAAACCCAAATTTTACTTCTTTTCACTTGAATAATACTTTTATCTTATAATTACTAGTTTTTCATCAATTTAACCTTCAAAACAACTCCGATTCTTGATTTTAACCCGGATTTCAAAGATTTTACTTGGTAAAGCTGAAAAATGATTTTTCTTCGATTTGAACCTCGTTTTAAACTCGATTTAACTTGGATTTTCAAATACAGGTTCCTAAAAATATGGGAAACATGTTTTTGAAGAAAAGTTTTGATTTTGCCCTTCTTTTTCAGAAACCCATTTTGGGGGTTCGTTTTGACCTCAAACCAGAAGTAGTCAATATGGGTATTGTTGGTTTTGTTTTGACGCATAGATTTCATATTTTATGTTTTTAATGAAGTTCAGGATTGTTCGTGAAAGGTAAGGTTGCATGTTCAAGTGTAGCAGATCGGTTTCGACTTTCGAGGTAGGTTATGACTTAACTCTTCAAACTGGGTTGGGTAATAAATGATGGTACAAAATACATGTTAAGGGTGGGAATTAATCATGAAAAATGGCTATCTATGTGTTGTGCCCGTGTGAGGGCCTATATGTGATGTAATTATCAAAATTGAGATATTGTGTGATATGTTTAACCGTGTGGGGTCCTATGTGATATTGATAGCTTTGAATACGTGTGAATAATTGTATTATGTTGTTTAATGTGGTACCATCGGTGTATTGTGATTATATTCATACTTTATTGGCATATGAGACATGTGAAAATTCATGGATGAGACGAAAATAATAAGTGGATATTGGCTCACGTGGTTATGGAAATGTATTATTGCGGTTGAGTGTGGAAATATATCATGTGATTGGTTGTGGAAATACTCATTTTGATTGGTTGTGAGCATTACATCTTCATATCATACTCTTTCATGAAATATTGGTACCACCGTGGCAACATCTGAAAAACACCGACAACACCTTTTTAAAAAAAATATTGTAACACCTTATAAAATCCTTTCTGAGGGATATGCCAGAAAAGAGATATGAGATATGTGGATTGTATATGGGTTGACGAACCCCCCATGGGTTCTACGTCGGGAAGCTTTAGCTCCATAGGTGTATACGGGGATTGTGCGGCAATCCCGGAGGTTGTGCAATGACCTCGTGCATCATCATTATCATCATCATCATCATCATCATCATATACATTGCACATACCTTATTATGTTTATGTTGTGTTGTATTGCCTTATTGACTTGTCATTTATGTATTTGTCTTACCTTCATTTACTTGTATTTGATGATCTTGTATCTACATGTTCTCTCTTGTTCTATTTATATGTGACATAATGTATACTCGTGTTCTATACCTTGGTGTATTTTTGTAATAAATATGAGATATATTAGAACTGTTAGTACAAGCGGTGTGGGCTACCATTGTGGGATATTTTTTGATTGCAGGTGACGTGTCCTTAGCATATATTTTGTATGCTTTATTTACTACTTTGCTAGATTGGCATATGATACCTACTGAGTATAAGTGGACCGTACTCCTGCCTACTGCGCCCTTTCGGTGTAGGTCCTAGCTCGAGTGTGCCTCAGCTTACTTGATTCAGGTGATTGTCGGAGCTTTCAAGGTAGCGGTTGGACATTCATGCATCCGAAGTTCACTTCTATCTTTCTATACTAGTTATGTCTTTATTAGTATTCGAAGACAGTTATCATTCCTTTGTGGTTACTTTTTCGGTGTATTTGACTCTTGAATTGTATTAGTAGTTCTTACACTATTGACACCTGGTTTTGGGAATAATTGGTAGTTTGGATAAGCTCTTTCCGCATTGTTATGATTATTTATATAGTTCGGCTTCATTCTAGCTAGAAGCCTTACCTTGGGATATTTCTATCTTTTTCTCATTTCGTATCAGTTTGGGTGATAGGCTTACTTGTTAAGGTACGCTGCGACAAGTACCATCATGACCCTAGTTTTTGGGTCATGACAAATTGGTATCAGAGCCAGGTTTGATTGGTCTTAATGGTGTAAGAACGAGATGTCTAATAGAGTCTCACAGATCGGCACGTAGACGTCCGTATCTATCTTTGAAAGGCTATAGAATGTCTTTAGGAAACTTTTCTTATTTTTATTCCTTACCATGCAAAGTTTTTCCATATCTTGTGTTCTGAGTTATGTTTCACTCTCTCTGCGTATATGGTGTTGACTAGGTCCCACGAGAGTAGTGATGCAGAGCCTTCACTCTGAGGACGAGCCTCGATTCATAGACGAACTTGAGGGAGGGGATGACCTTATGGTACAACCCCATCTATGAGGAGTGCTAGGGAAATTTATCCTTAGCCTCGGGTTGAGCAGGTTGGAGGGGTGGGCCCAGTTCTTTAGAGTTTGTCTGCCCCAGTGTTGGAGGAATTGTTGGTGCATCTGTTGACCCGTCTAAATGGTTCTCCTTTGGTTATGCTAGGTGTTCCTCCAGTTCAGAGTGTGGACCCTCCTGTCGTACCTGCTTATGGTTTAGGTACTCCTCAGACCTCGAGTCCTATTCCTCCTTCAGTACCGATATCTGACTATGGGTTTCTAAGATCAGGAGCCCAACCGTCATCCATGTTACCTCCCCAGATGGGATCACAGTCTGCCGGATTTACTATGCCCTCTCTTATGGCTAGTGCAGTGATGTCTTCTGAGGATCAGAAGAGGTTTGAGAGGTTTACTCGATTGGGTCTTCCCAGATTTAGTGGCGCAGTGGGCGAGGATGCCTATGAGTTTTTGATTGATTGCCGAGAGAAGTTGCATAATTTGGGTTCACTCGAGTCTTATGGAGTTGCTTATACCTTTTATCAGTTGAGAGATGCAATGCGAGATTGGTGGAGGTCGCTTGTCAGTGTTAGACCCCGTGAATCTCCTGAGATGACTTGGGATCAGTTCACTGAGGCTTTCCTAGAGAGATTTATGCCTTTTAGTTTAACAGACCGTATGCGGGACGAGTTTGATCATTTGGAGCATGGCTTCATGACAGTTACTGAGTATGAGGCGCACTTTCATGCCTTATCCAGATATTCCTATGATAGCATTTCTACTGAGTCTGAGAATATTCAAAAGTTTGTGAAGGGTTTGGATGTCTTTCTTCAGTTGGCTACGTCTCAGATGGTTGTGTTTGGGGCTCCTTTTCAGAGTATTATGGATCATCCTAAGATGATAGAGGGTATTCTTGGTGCATCTTATGGAGGCGCCAAGAATGTGCGATATTTTGGTGAGTTCAGGAGTCAGACCTCTCAAGGCAGAAATTTTAGAGGTTCTCGTGGTTACCATGGTAGGCCAGTACAGGCGGCATTATAGAGTTTAGGTGGTGGACCTTTCAATCTAGCAATTCAGGGTGGCCGTTCGGGCCCAGTTGTTCCTTCTTCTATTGAGACTAGTCGTAGAAGTTATTATGTATGTGATGAGATTAGCCATGTGGCCAGGGACTTTCCCCACCAGGTGATTCAAGCTACTCTTATTTCATCTGTGAGGGGTAAGAGTACTACCAGAGGTGGAAGAGGTATAGGTAGTAGAGCTCATGGAGGTGTCTGTGGGTCCACTCAGGCAATTGGTGGTCGTAGGGCTACCCAGGCAGTTGGTGGTCATGGTCGGTGTTATGCTATACCAGCCAGACCTAAGGTAGAGGCTTCTAATGCTGTGATTACAGGTATTGTTCCCATTTATTTCAGACCTACATTTGTATTATTTGATCCCGGGTCGACTTTCTCCTATGTGCCCATATATTTTACTTCGAGTTTTGATTCTGTTAGTGACCCTTTTTCCATGCCTATTCATGTATCTACCCCGGTAGGTGATTCTTTCATGGTGGATCAGGCTCATTGATCTTGTGTTGTGACTTTTGCCGGGCGTGAGACTTTGATAGACTTGCTTGTGTTAGATATGATCGATTTTGATGTTATTTTAGGTATGGATTGGTTGTCTCCTTATCATGCTATCTTATATTATTTTTCCAAGACCATGACTTTAGCTCTGCCGGGTGTGCCAAGGATAGCTTGGAAGGGTGCACTTCATTCGGGTCCTAAGAGGATTATATCTTATGTTTAGGGTCGTAAATTGGTTGAGAGGGGATGTTTATCTTACTTGGCCCATATTCATGACACCAGTGTTGTTTCTCTTCTTTCTTTAGATTCTGTCCGTATTGTCTATGATTTTATGGACGTGTTCCTTACGAACTTGCCTGGTATGCCTCTAGATCGAGATAATGATTTTTGCTATTAATGTTAAGCCGGGCACCAAGCCCATTTCTATCCCTCCTTACAGGATGGCCCCAACAGAGTTGAAGAAACTAAAGGATCAGTTGCAGGAGTTGTTGGGTAAGGGATTTATCCGACCTAGTGTTTCACCTTGGGGTGCACCTATCTTGTTTGTAAAAAAAAAGGATGGGTCTATGCAGATATGTATTGATTATCCACAGTTGAATAAGGTGACGGTTAAGAATAGGTATCCTCTTCCTCGCATTGATGATTCATTTGATCAGCTCCAGGGTGCTGTGGTTTTTTTAAAGATTAATTTGAGGTCTGGTTATCACCAGTTGAGGATTAGAGATTCGGATATTCCGAGAACTGCTTTTTGGACTCGATATGGCCATTATGAGTTCTTGGTCATGTCCTTTAAGTTGACCAATGCCCCTGCCGCATTCATGGAGTTGATGAACCAAATGTTTCGATCGTATCTTAACTCTTTTGTTATTGTATTATAGATGATATCTTGGTTTATTCCACGAGTGAGGTTGAGCATGATGAGCATTTCCGAATTGTGCTTCAGAGATTGAAGGATGAGAAATTGTATGCTAAGTTCTCTGAGTGGGAGTTTTGGTTGGAGTCTATTTCTTTCTTGGGTCATGTGGTGACTAAGAAAGGTATTATGGTTGATCCAGCCAAGGTTGCTGTGGTTCGTGACTGGGCTAGACCTACTTCGCCCACTGAGATTCAGAGTTTTGTTGGTTTGGCTGGGTATTATCAACATTTTGTTGAGGGTTTTTCATCAATTACAGTCCATTGACCAAGTTGACCTAGAATAAGATTTCTTTTCTGTGGTCCGATGCTTGTGAGGCGAGCTTTCTGAAACTCAAGAATTTGTTGACTTCAGCTCCTATATTAGCTTTGCATAAGGCGAGCGTGGGCTTTACTATCTTTTGTGATGCTTCAAGTGTTGGGTTAGGTGTCGTGTTGATGCAGGAGGGCAAGGTAATTACTTATGCATCTCATCAATTGAAGCCTTATGAGAGGAATTATCCTACCCATGATTTGGAGTTGTGTTTGCCTTGAAGTTGTGGAGGCACTACTTATATGGAGTCCGTTGTGAGATTTTTTCAGATCATCATAGCCTTCAGTACTTCTTTAATCAGCGAGATCTTAATATGAGGTAGAGCCGTTGGCTTGGGTTGCTTAAGGATTATGACTTGACTATTCTCTACCATCCGGGAAAGGCTAGTGTTGTTGCGGATGCGTTGAGTCGAAAGTCGACTAGCATAGGTAGCTTGGCATATCTTTTGACCCAGGAGAGGCCTTTGGCCTTAGAGGTTCAGTCTTTAGCTAACCAGATGGTTAGACTTGATATTTCAACACCGGGGCATATTTTGGCATTTGTGGATGCTACATCTTCTTTGATGAAGTAGATTCGAGCTCATCAGTTTAATGATGTTGGATTGAGGTTGAGTTGAGACAAGGTATTGAGTGGAGAAGATAAGGAAGCCTCACATGATTCAAATGGAGTTTTGCGAATTAGAGGCCGAGTTTGTGTGCCGAAAGTGGGTGACTAGCTTAGGTTAATCTTGGAGGAGGCCCATTATTCCAGATATTCTATCCATCCAGGTGTGAATAAGATGTATCGTGATTTGAGACAACACTACTGGTGGGGTGGTGTGAGGCGAGATATAGCAGATTTTATGGCTCGTTGCCTATGTTGTCAGCAGGTGAAGACCGAGCATATGAGACCTGGTGGTTTGCTTCAGAGTTTACCCATTCCTGAGTGGAAGTGGGAACGCATCACTATAGACTTTGTGACTGGTTTGCCTCGTACATCTCATGGTTCTGACAGTGTTTGGGTCATCCTGGATCGATTGACCAAGTCAGCTCATTTTATTTTGGTTCAGGTCTCATTTAGTGCTGAGAGGTTAGTCGTATCTACATTTATGAGATTGTGCATCTGCATAGTGTGCCAGTTTCTATTATTTCAGATTGAGGTCCTATGTTCACATCTCACTTTTGGAAGACTTTTCTGGATGAGTTGGGTACTTGAGTGGATCTTAGTACAGTGTTTCACGCCCATACTGATGGCCAGTCAGAGTGGAGTATACAAGTTTTGGAGGATATATTTTACGTATGCGTGATGGATTTTGGTGGCCAGTAGGAGCAGCATTTGGCTTTAGCAGAGTTTGCATATAATAATAGCTACCATTCCAGTATTGATATGGCTCCGTTTGAGGCGTTGTATGGTAGGCGCTGTTGCTCTCTAGTAGGTTGGTTCGATGTGTCAGAGTTGAGACCTCGAGGTATGGACTTGCTTCGTTAGTCTTTGGATAGGGTCCGAATCATTCAAGATAGACTTAGAGCGATTCAGAGTATGCAGAAGTGTTATGCTGATCGTAGACTTCGTGCATTAAGATTTGGTGTTGGTGATCGTGTTTTTCTTCGAGTTTCACCTATGAAGGGTGTGATGAGGTTTGGGAAGAGGGGCAAGCTTAGCCCCAAGTATATTGGTCCATTTGAGATTCTTCGGACTATTGGTGATGTGGCCTATGAGGTTGATTTTCCCCCTGATCTATCAACTATTCATCTAGTTTTTCATGTTTCTATACTTTGTCGCTATATTCCTGATGAGTCTCATGTCATTCATTGGGATTCGATTCGATTAGATAAGCGGTTGTCCTTTGTTGAGGCGGTTGCGCTCTAGAGTGATCCCTGTGGTTAAGATCCTGTGGCGACATCGACCTGTAGATAAAGCTACTTGGGAGGTTGAGTTTGATATGCGTAGTTCTATCCCCAGCTTTTCACTGATTCAGGTATTTCTTGCCTTAGTTCGATGACGAACTAGATTTTTAGTGATGGATGTGTAACGACCTAAAAATTTGATGAAATATGTGAAATTTGCGATTTTGTGTGATTTGACTAATTTACTCCTCCCCATAGTTGCATGTTGATATTTTCAGGGTGTGGGAGAGATTGACATGATTTTCGATGAATTTTGGTATCATTTATGTAATATTGTGTTTTTTGATGGCTTTGAGAGCCTTATTTTAGACTTATATGGATATATTTTGATCTATCCGATGGATGACCAAACGAACTACGCCAGAAGCTCTGGAATATCAATTTTAGGCTAGGTAGACCTTTGGTTCGGGTCCCGGTTTCGACCTGTTGATCAAAAAGTTGGAAAATTCAAAATATGGATGTGGGGCCCACATTTGATCGAAATGATCTCGGATGAAAAATTCGACTTCGCCAATAGATCTGGAATATCAATTTTAGGGTGTTAGCATATTTGGTATAATTTTACGGCTTTTAAAT
This sequence comes from Capsicum annuum, assembly GCF_002878395.1. Classification (NCBI taxonomy): domain Eukaryota; kingdom Viridiplantae; phylum Streptophyta; class Magnoliopsida; order Solanales; family Solanaceae; genus Capsicum; species Capsicum annuum. The sequence continues at coordinate 176,925,764 of NC_061116.1, forward strand.
CTCATTTCGACCCTCAGTTTGGAAAATTGTGATTTCGGATTTTGGGGGTCAATTTTATGAAAATGAATTTTTTTTGAAAATCTGATATCTCCATTACGTTCGAAACATCGAATTTAGAGTGGTTACATAGTTCGTTTGTATAAATCGGACTCCGAACATATTTCGGGCACCCCGTTGAAGTCCAGATTGAGTTTTAAAAAAAAAACAACTTTTTAGACAGTAGTGCAGAAAAACCTGTACTGATAAATAACTTTTTCTTGCCCTATTTTGCTCTTTTTTTTTCTTGCCTCTTGGAAGTTAAACCCTAAATAGTGTGAGAGCTTAAAAGTAAAGTTTGTGGGAGCTTGGGAAGCTAGATTAATACCTTTTTCTTGGTTTTATTACGGATTAAAGGTAAGAATTCACCCATTTTCTTGATAAATTTTTCAAAACCCTAAAAATTTTAAGGCATGATTTTAAACCCAAATTTCATTCTTTTTCACTTGAATAATACTTTTATCTTATAATTACTAGTTTTACATCAATTTAACCTTCAAAACAACTTCGATTCTTGATTTTTAATCTGAATTTCAAAGATTTTACCCGGTAAAACTCAAAAATAGTTTTTCTTTGATTTGAACCTCATTTTTAACTCGATTTAACTAGGGTTTTCAGCTGTAGGTTTCTAAAAATATGAGGAACATTTTTTGAAGTAAAGTTTCAATTTTGCCCTTTTTAATCGAAAATTCATTTTGGGGGTTCGTTTTAACCCCAAACCAAAAGTAGTCAATATGAGTGTCATAGGTTTTGTTTTGACGCGTAGATTTCATATTTGATATTTTTAGTGAAGTTCAAGATTGTTCGTGAAAGGTAAGGTCGCGGGTTCAAGTATAGCGGACCAGTTTCGACTTTCGAGGTAGGTTATGGCTTAACTCTTCAAACTGGGTTGGGTAATAAATTATGGTATAAAATGCATGTTAAGGGTAGGAACTAATCATGAAAAATAGCTATCTATGTGTTGTGCCCGTATGGGGCCTATATGTGATGTAATTATCGAAATTGAGATATTATATGATATGTTTGACCGTGTGGGGTCCTATGTGATATTGATAGTTTTGAATATGTGTGAATAATTGTATTGTGTTTTTTAATGTGGTACCATTGGTGTATTATGATTATATTCATACTTTATTGGCATATGAGACATGTGAAAATTCATGGATGAGATAAAAATAATAAGTGGATATTGGCTAACGTCGCTGTGGGAATGTATCATTGTGGTTGGGTGTGGAATTATATCATGTCATTGGTTGTGGAAATACTCATTGTGATTGGTTGTGAGCATTACATCTTCATATCATACTCATTCATGAAACATTGGTACCACCTTGGCAACATCTGAGAAACACTGGCAACACCTTTTTAAAAAATATTGTAACGCCTTATAAAACCCTTTTCGAGGGATATGTCGAAAAGGAGATAGGAGATATGTTGATTGTATATGGGTTAATGAACCCCCCATGGGTCCTACGTCGGGAAGCTTTAGCTCCGTAAGTGTATACGGGAATTGTGCAACGATCCCGGAGGTTGTGCAACGACCTCGTGCATCATCATTATCATCATCATCATATACATTGCACATATCTTATTATGTTTATGTTGTGTTGTATTTCCTTATTGACTTGTCATCTATGCATTTGTCTTACCTTCCTTTACTTGTATTGATGATCTTATATCTACATGTTCTCTCTTGTTCTATTTATATGTGACATAATGTATACTCGTGTTCTATACCTTGGTGTGTTTTTATAATAAATATGAGATATATTAGAACTGTTAGTGCAAGCAGTGTGGGCTATCATTGTGGGGCATTTTCTGATTGCAGGTGACGTGCCCTTAGTGTATATTTTGTATGCTTTATTTACTACTTTTCTTGGTCGACCTATGATACCTACTGAGTACAAGTGGACCGTACTCATGCCTACTGTGCCCTTTCGATCCAGGTCCTAGCCCGAGTGCACCTCAACTTACTTGATTCGGGCGATTGTTGGAGCTTTTAAGGTAGCGGTTGGACATTCATGCATCCAAAGTTCACATCTATCTTTCTATACTAGCTATGTCTTTATTAGTATTCGGAGATAGTTATTATTCCTTTGTGGTTATTTTTTTGGTGTATTTGACTCTTGGATTGTATTAGTAGTTCTTACGTTATTGACACCTGGTTTGGGCATGATTGGTAGTTTGGATAAGTTCTTTCCACATTGTTATGACTATTTATATAGTTCGGCTTCATTCTAGCTAGAAGCCTTACCTTGGGATATTTCTATCTTCTTCTCATTTTGTATTAGTTTGGGTGATAGCTTACTTATCAAGGTACACCTGGACAAGTGCCATTATGATCCTAATTTTTAGGTCGTGACACCAGCACACACCGTGTGCAAGTGACATATTATTTCAAAAACGTGTCCCTTTTCATGAACCATTGCATCCTTGCTGAAGGGACACTTAATGGTTATAAATACCTAAACTATTTCTTAGGTAAAGGTACGATTTTTGAGTTGAAAATAATTTTCTTCTTCTTCTAAAACTCTCATGTGATTATCAAACCATTAAGTGTGTTTGGAGTTTATGAAAGTTTGAGGTACCGTTATTTTCAAAAAGTGAACAGTTTTATCTCGGAATTCCATAACCTTGGGTACTTGAGGAGAATTAATTTATTAAGGACAAATCGTGAAATCGGTAGACTTGGTTCTTAAATTTCTAATTCCTCTTTATTTCTTAAAAAGTTGATACACACTTCATTTTGATAGTTCATTTGAATATTCATTTGAACTTGTGTTTGAAGATGTTGAACTTCATTGTAGTTCTTAAAAAAATATTCTTGAACTTAGTGTTGAAGCTTGTATAGAACATATAGATTTTATACCCGTAAAATAACACTACCGAACACCCCACCCATCCCCCATCCCCACCCCCAAACCCACCCACAAGGATAGGTTCATACTAGTGCAAGGTCACAGATCAATTTTGAGAGTTGTGTGATCTTACCATGATCATAATATTTAAGAAATCTATTACGTACGTTTTCATTTATTTTTAAGGCACATTGATCCTGTAGATTTAGGAAATATTGGTGTAATATACCACAAATTACAATAATTATTACAGTTGAAAATAAAATGAACAAAAATGAAGAAAATAAAATTATCTACTTCTTGGCTGAGGCGTGGATATCTCTCTCTCTTTAAGGAGATTCAAGCCCACTGCGGCATAATCTACACCGATCCAGGAGTATATCTCGTGACTTGTCCCCTCCAGGATACAACAACCCATCAATGATGTACAACTCAAACAACTCCGAATTAGTTGAATAGGAAAAATATGATGTAGTAAAGTGAGTACATGAATGGTCTATAGGTTACAAATGTTACAAGAGTTACATGAAACTAATGATCATAAAAGTTACAAGAACTAATATCCATGAGAGTTACAAGAACTAATGACCATATGGGTTACAAGAACTAATGGTCATCTTTACTATAATTTGTACCCACTAACTTAAAAAGATAATGTGGTGAGTTACAAAAATAATGACATCACTTTCTCCACTTTATGTCTACTAATGTCATGCACTTTAATTTATTTTAATAATAAAATGCACCAACATTCCCCCACTCATTCTAATATTGAAATAAGAGAGTTCACCAATTTAGTTGAAGGTAGATTATTATGCATAATAAAGTTGTGCTCTGCATTGAACCTCCACTTAGTAAAACAGTAAACTTTACTCGAGAGTCAGTAGTGGTCTCAGACTTGAACTATGATTCCTTAAGGGATATAAGGAATTACTGCTTATACACAACAATCAACGTGTTGACATAAGCTTTAATAGCCAACACGTTACGTCCATGTGCTATCCCAATTTTTCATGAGCGTTTTTGAGAATAAGCCCCATTCTCCTAGGAAGTGGCCTACTTCCATACTCACATAGGTAAAATCTATCAAGGGTGGTCCTATAATTTCGACACCCCACTCATACGAGATACAAAATTTCATTAAGAGTTCTTAGACTCAACCTTCAGAATCATTACAGGAACAAAATGCACTCACACTATAGAGAGGGATAAAATAATAGTGCATTTACAACAAGTCATCATATGATTCGTTCTGTCCATTGAACCTGATTATAGGATCTCTAGTCCCCAGGTTGGGTTTCCTCATATATGACTTAGATTTTTGAGCTTCAATTCCTTCCCTCTAAATGTGATTCATACCATTTTCTTGCTAAGGCCTTAGTTTTGAATCTGCAAAATTATCACAAAGTTAACACAATTAATATCGGTATACCGTTGATCGATATGATCTTACAATATTGTATTTTTTCTCCTTATGGTCTGAATTTATATTATAATAATGATTTATACTCTACCAATAAATTTTGGTGCTATCAGAATAACTCAAAATTAGAGAAATCAATTTCTCAACATAAACCAATTGATCATTCACCTTTGCACTAGTTGAAACTAAAATAATTAGTTCAACCTCCACGTTAAAGTTAGAAAATAATAATTTGATTTTTCATTTCTACAAATAGCACCAAGTTTTTTTCCCCTCATTTTGCATCAAAAACACTTTTAAGTATAACAAGCCACAACTTTTTTTAACCAAATAAATATACTTGATTTGCTTGTGTAACCTGTTTAAGTACTTTTACATAATTTCATGCCAAATGCAAATAGCCATATATCTCATTTTTCTTTTATTAGGCTAGTAAACTCTTTTTTTTTTCACACCATTTTGACATATTTGAATCAAAAGAAGTTGCATGGATCATAAAATGTATTTCACATTTCTTCTTTTTCACTATAATGTGACATGTCAAGGAAAAGTTCATCACATAGTTTAGATATTTTTTATTCCAAGAATGAAATTGATCTCACCCAAATATTTAATGTCAAATGGCTACTCAACATTTTTTATTCTCTCTTTGATAATATGTTAAAGCCAATATTTAATGACATCAAGTCATATATAAATAGTAACATGTGATTTTCCAAAACTAATTATGCACTTGCATGTAATACTTTCTTTATACACATTCTCAAAAGTGCAAACTTCACATTTTTCATGATGATATTCTTTTCACTTAATTAGCCCCACTATTTTGAGAATTTGAAATACCACTTTATGTTTATGAAATATATTATCATTTTATTCATAACAAATACTAGGTAATTTTTTACCTTTTCTCTACAACAAGTAGAAAATTGTTTACCTTTCATTCCCTTGAGTTGAGCAAGTAGAAAGATACTTTACTTGTTATCTCTTGCTTTCCATCTCTTGAAGATATTAGTGATGTTGAGATCCCCATGCATCTTGATATCCGTTGTTTTTCAAACTGTAACAAAATATGAATCTCCTTAAAATTGCTGGTGTAATATATCACAAATTGCAATAATTATTACAGTTAAAAATAAAATGAACAAAAGTAAAAAAAAAAATAAAAGAGTAAATATATAATTACCCCACTGATGTTGACCGAGATTTTCAAAAAGACACCTAAACTTTGAATTTGACCCATTATCCCACGATTCTTACTTAATCCGTTGCAAACACACCATTTTTTGCTGAATCTCAGTCACAACAAGGACAGTGAAATACACGCGCCAATCAGGTGCTGCCATATGTCAAATACGTTTAATTTATATTTTTTTATTTTTAATAAAATTTTACTTTTTATTTAATTTAACACCCCACCCCCTCTTCCCTCACCCCACCCCATCCAGCAACTCCCCTCAACAGCTCTTCTCTTCTCTACTCCCCACCCCCATTCAACACCCC
>NC_061116.1:176931683-176971419 GCF_002878395.1 Capsicum annuum
GTGACATTATGTTGAAGAGGTTTAATGGTGTTGAAGAAAATATTGTGTTGAAGAAGAAATGGTGGGTAGTTAAATCATATGATTTAGTTGTAAAATGGAGCTTTAATGAATGATTTAAAAAGAAAAAGCTTCAATGGAAGCTTTAATGGTGAATTGAGTTGAAGAAAAAAAAGTGGGTGGGTTGAGGGGGGCAGAGAGGGGGTAGGAATAATTTTAAAATATAAATAAATATTATTTTTAAAAAAAATATAAATTATATATTAAATTATTTTACACGTGGCAACTTTTAATTGGTCAAAAAAGTCAAATTCAAGCTCTTTCACGCGCCTGTGGTGCGTGTATACACGCAGAGGGTCAAAGTAGTGTGTTTGCAACGAAATAAAGAAGAATCGTGGGGTAATAGGTCGAAGCTAAAGTTTAGGTGTTTTTTTGCAAATCTCGGACAAGATCACGGAGGTAATTATGTATTTACTCAAAATAAAATTATCTTCTTCTTGGCTGAGACATGGATATCTCGCTCTCTTTAAGGAGATTCAAGCCCACTGTGGTATAATCTACACTGATCCAGTAGTATATCTCATGACTTGTACCTTCCAGGATACAATAACTCATCAATGATGTACAACTCAAACCTCCGAATTAGTTGAAGAGTTCAAAGCTCCACCACAAGAACTCCTTCCTTCAACATATATTTATTCTCTTTGTATAGTGAATATAGTTAAAGACTTAGAATATTTTCTTTGTCTCAACTCTCTCTTTCACTAATATAATAACTCTCTTTTGTATAGTGAATATAGTTGTAGACTTAGAATATTTTCTTTTGTCTCAACTCTCTCTTTCACTACTACACACTACAATCTTTTTCACACTTATCATATTTCCTTGTACATGCAAGACAACCTTTATTTATAGGTGAGATATCAACTCTTGTATTGAATAGGAAGAATATGATGTAGTAAAGTGAGTGCATAAATGTTCTATAGGTTACAGATGTTACAAGAGTTACATGCAACTAATGGTCATATAAGGTACAAGAACTAATAGTCATGAGAGTTACAAGAACTAATGGCCATATGAGTTACAAGAACTAATGGTTATCTTTATTAAAATTTGTACCCACTAACTCAAAAAGATAATGCGGTAAGTTACAAGAATAATGACACTACTTTCTCCACTTTATGTCTACTAATGTCATGCACTTTAATTTATTTTAATAATAAAATGCACCAACAAGAAATACTTGGGTTATTTAAAGTGGGATTCTAGTTGAGATTAATTTCATGTATCGTTACTTTCTTCTCTTTGATAGCTGAAAGCATTTTGATTTTTCCTCAACGATGTAGGCGTGGCAATGCCTTGTTAAATTTTAGTCATATTTCATCTTCTTTAGTATTTGATTTTTGTATTGTATGATTATCACGCTGTCATGTTGTAATAATTCGATTAATCTATACTATCTTTTTCATGATTTATAATAAATCTTCCAATTTATTGTAAACAATGGTAAAGTCAGAATTTCTTACAAGAAACTTTTAAAAAATGCAACAATAATTTTGTCAGGGGTAGGATCAAACTTAAAGTCCAAAAAACAAGTTTTGAACCACCCCCGCTACAAAGAAACCTTTCTTTATGTCAAATTGTTGAAAGAAGGAGATCAAACTCATCACAAATGTATGAAATCAATGGAACAGTAATAACTATTTTAGGAAGTTAGTTGACTGTTTCAGGAAGTTAGTCGACTAACTAACTCTATGAAGTGGAGTTGTTATGAGTTAGTTAATTTGTTTGCTTCTAGATCCTTCCATATAACTCTATATATATAGTCCACTTAGTGAATGTAAAAAATAGAACAATAAGATTCAACCAATAAATAAGTTTCCTCTCTTCTTCTCTACAGTTTCTTCCTAGTTCTTTTCTCCCCTTCTTCTGCATTAACAAATTATAGAGTTAACCATGGATGAACTCTGATTAAGTTAATGGTATTAGAGCATCGATCTAATTGGGCTATTTGTATTATTTTCTTTCGCAATCTACTGAGTTCCACACCATAGAAATCTTACACAAGAGGTGTGTTCAAGAAATTCAAGAAATCAGCTCTCAACAATGGTGATTCCCTCTAATAATGGTGCAAATACCGAAGAGTCTGCAAGCTCCAGAAATGGAGTAACTGGAGTACAAAATTCTTTTGGAATTGACTGCAATCATCCATTATATTTGCATCCTTCAGATATAAGTGGCTTGCAGATTATTTCATTTCAATTAACTGAAATTGAAAACTTTTCTATGCGGTTTAGATCTATGAAATTATCATTTTTAGGGTGGAACAAGTTAGGAATGGTAAATGGTTCTTGTTCTAAAGATAAATTTCCTCTTGAAATGAGGAATCACTGGGAAAGAGTGAATGCAATTGTTCTATTCTGGATCATGAGTGTTGTAGCTAAAAGTCTACTTAGAGGAATTATGTATGCTACCAGTGCACAGGCTGTGTGGAGTGATCTTTGTAGGAGGTTTAACAAGGTGGATAGCTCAAGAACCTTCAATCTTTATAAAATTTTGCTACTTTATCTCAAGGAACAACCTCAGTATCTCTTTACTATTTTAGATTGAAAGATTTGTGGGAAGAGTTTGAGGCATTTGTACCTATCCCGGGATGCAGTTGTGAGACTTCACAAGACTATGTGGCTCATCTTCAGAAACATAAGTTGTTTTAGTGTTTGATGGGTCTAAATGAATCGTATGGACAGGTAAGAAGTCAAATTTTGTTGATGAATTCTCTCCCGAACATTAACCAAGCATATGCTACGATTTGATCAGTGATGAGATTCAAAAGGCTATAGGAGTTACTACTAGTATTCTTTGGTCTAATCTTACATCAACTGGATATGAGTCATCTATGTTCTCACGAGAAAATGATCCTTATTCTATTAGAAATGAATCAACATTCATGAGAAGATGTCAACAACACAAACAACAAAAAAGGAATCAAATATTATACTATGAAATCTGAAAAAGTCAAGAGGTCACACAAGAGAAAATTGTTGGAAAGTAGTAGGTCACCCTGCTGATTTCAAGTTTAAGAAAAGAACTGGATCTAGTGCAAATGCAAATGCAGCATATAGTACTGAAAGTGAGAATGCTGGACAAATTATACAGGCTATTCAATTTACAAGGTGTTGACACCCAATTTTGGCTCGCCCTTTTTTCTTTAATTACTGTTCCGATGCTTCTTGACCTTAAATAATTTTTGAAAATTAAAATAAGGAATAAGATTCATATTTTTATCTCTATTTCTACAAATTTTAAATAATAAAGGAAATCTATTTTTCTATCATATTATAAAATATTTTGATTAAATATAATTAAATATTTTAACATCAAAATCACAAAATATCTTTTGATACTCGCATTCTCATTTTTTTAGTTTTAGTTTTAGGCGATATTGTGGTTATATATATATATATATATATATATATATATATATATATATATATATATTTCTATATAAAAAAATATTTTATATTTCATTCTTATTTTTATATATATTTTATTATATTCTTATTTTTACAAAACCATATATATTGTTAATATTAAATTCAAAAAGATATCAAATTGGACGCTTATACAAATTATGTCTGTAATTTGTATACATTGAACAAAAAATATTTTTTAGGATATCAGAAGCATCGATAAATTTAATTTCAGTAGAAAAAGAGTATTCGGGCTAACAATACTTTAATTTTTTATTTCATCCAAATCGAATTCTTATTTTATAAATTTCAACAAAGAGCCCAAAATTCAGTTCAATATCCATGTCTGCTTCATCTTTTCATTCAACCGATAATCATCAACCTAACCGGTCAATTTATTTTTAACCCACAGATCCAAAATTTTCAACCTTATAATTTATAGTTATGTATATACTCTATACATTTAATTATTTTTATTTATATATTTATTTATTTTTTATCAAAGGTTGATACATTAAATGCTTTTTCACTTGCCTCTTTCCTTCTGAAAAAAAAGTATGACTCACGCACATCTCATATCCCAAAAAATCAGTATGCAGTCTCAATCCCATCTTTCCTAAAACTTACAATAATGGCTGCCCCCTTCTCCTCCTTCCTCTTCGTTCTTTCTCTCTTTCCCCCAAACAGAAATGGCTAACAGCCATAGCCGCAGGTAGCTTAGCACCTCACCTGCACGATAATCCCACCAAAATAGACCCTCCAGCCTACGAATCCTTCAAGAACAGAAAAATAGTCCCCTAATCCGTACAACAACGAAAAAAAGAGTCAAAATCGCCATTAATAGCCAGGAAAAACAAGAGATTTGTTTCAGAATTTCGAATCAATTTCAAACCAAGTTTTTTCATCACATTTTATTTAAATCGAATTCCGAATTCGGACTTCCAAGTTCGGATTAACCTGTAAATATGGGTCTTTCGTTACTATGTGGGGCAGAAGCAAAAAATGCAAGAAAATTGGAAGAGCAGAAGATCTGTGAGGAAAAAAAAGGGTAAGAGTTGAGAATTTGTTCTTTTAAAATTGGGAAATTTAGAAAATTGCAAGTTGAAAGACTTGTGAATCATCAAAAGAAAAATCTTCAAAGCAAGTAGTAGGTATTGTAAGTTTTTATTCGGTTTTCAACCAAAATTTGAGTTCCCGGAGTCCAAGTTCTTCACAAAATATTTGACGGAAGCCTCACGTTTGCTGCCCCAAAAAAGGTGCGAGCATATCCCTTTTAAACTTTGATTGTTTTATCTCTTTGTTCTACTGTTATCCCATTGGTTTTGGAGTATGTGATCTTGTTTTATTTGTGGTTGTTGTTATTTTCTGTTGCCTTCGCGGATAAAAAAAATAAAATAATTTTCTGAACTTGTCTCATGGTTGATCATGTATATTAGTAAGTGAATGTGTGATCCATTTTTGTTTCAAATTGGTTGTCGTGGTTTTTTTTATCAAGTTTCGTGGATACGATTTCGTTTGAGACCTGTATTGATTCAATACGTATGGCTGATTCGCTATTCATTACAAAATATAAATTTGTGAAATACACGAGAAGTGTGTCTTCTCACTCTGTTCCACTTTTAGTAAACTTTTGTGCTATTGGTTACTGTCATGAATTTAATTTTAAGAGGGATGCATAAAATTATCCTGTTTCATTTCATGCGATTATTGTGAGCAGTTCTTCTTTATGTGTAAGTATGCTACATACGTTATTATGGCTTTAATTCAGTATCCAGGTGACGTAGAACACAAGGGGCTGTTTTGAATTTCTTTTTAAAATCGATAAGTTCGTTCAAAAATGTAAAGAATATGCATTTGTCTTGAGTGACTAGATTTGATTTATAAGAATGTGGGTGTCCAGGTCTTGGATTGATAGTGCTTTTCAACATTTCATCCAGCTTGAATACTTCGCTAGTAACCTTGGTGTGGAGTCCTTTTTTTTAAAAAGTTTTACTCTATTTATGTATGTTATTACTGAGGGTCTAGTGAAGTATTTTCTTTTCTCTCGAACTAGATCAAAATCACCAGAAAGTCAGGTAGTTTACTAATCTATTATGCATATGAAATAGTTGTTAAGTTGCAAGTATTGTGTCTTGTAAAATATTTGTGGAGATGTACATGATTTTTTTCTACTTAAGGGTAACCTAATTAAATCATATTGCATGATAATATGGTAGACCATCAACTTAATCATTTTTATTTGTATTGATGTTTCAATTACTCACTAACAGAATGTGTTTGGCTTTGAATTGTTCTAGTTTGAGATTGTATTGAGTACTTGAATCTTCTGCACTTTTGATGTGGGGTTATCCTCTGTAATATTCGTGATCCATATTGCATTATTTCGTTCCATTAGAACTTCATCTAGTAGTACTTAGTTTCCTTATGTGTTTTCCAACTCATTCGATCGCAAGTTGTATTTTGTTGTCCATATTACTTTACTCGAGTTCTGTTTCTAATCTTTATCTCTCTTTCTTTTTCATGTAAACCAGGGAGTTGGAGTTCCAAAATGGAACTCACTTTTTGACCCAAGCATCGGGTCAATAGCTACTAGGATTATGAGAGCTTCGGAGTCCCGCAGGAGCCAAAGCTCCTAACCCAAATTTATTATCCTCTATTACCTCTCAATTTAATTTATATTTTTATGTTGAATTTTATTTTTAAGTACTAACTCTTGTTTGTTAAGTTTATTTACGATCGCTTAATTTAATTATCGAATTTGTTTTACTTTGTTATTCATTGGTCCTCTTAGAAGTAGCTTTAGCGTATGGATTTTCGTAAATCACATGATTATTGTTGAAATATATATCTTAGCATACTTGGGTAACTCTTTTGAAAAACTCATCGCCAATACGTTTAAATAAAATGACATAATAACCTCTACGTTTCGCTTGAAGTATAACAACAAAAGATAAAAATTTCAAAATTAATCCGTTCATATTCTCTCCTATATTTCTTCACATACTCTTAATATACATTTCGCAAATGAATTTTCACATCATGAAAAAATATATTTATTTATATTCTAGTCGTACACTTAAACTTCACATGTCCCAAATTTCTTTATAGAATTATAAGATTTTGCACCTTCTAATATATCTAAATTATAATGCTATCCTTTTCATATTTCAAAATACTCATACATATATTTTTCCATAATTATATTACTTCCTTGTATATGGTAGTGTCATGTCTATGATACCTTAAATTTCCTTTCTTGTTAAGAGAATAAATAAAAATAATCACAAAAGTTTTCTTATCTCCATTTTAAAGCAAATAATAAAATAAAAGTTTTTCATAATATTTTCCTAAACTGAGTGTAAGGACTATCTTCGGATAGGCTTTGAGGGGTGCCTAATACCTTCCCCTCGAGTAACTAAAATTTTTACTCAGAATCTCAAAATATTTTCAACAGATCAAAATAGTGTTTACTATAAAAAATGGTTTTTCCTAATCTTTCCTAAAAAGTTAGGTGACAACTCCAAAACAAATTTCAAATCCCAAGAGTCACGACACACCATCATACGTTGTGTGCTGTTTCGACCAGTTTGAAATAGGACACGACAGAATGGCGACTCTGCTGGGGATCTAATAAACTTAGGTTTTGTCTTAACATGCTTAGTTTAGGATTTTTCGTGCTTTATTACGTTATTTGCTTACCTGTCTTTATATCATGCTTTCTGTGAAAGAATGCAAGCCAAATCCGAACTTGTGTTCCTTATTTGTTTGTACAATTCTACTTGTTACTGCTTTATCACTTGCACTACTCCTATCGAGTCTTTGTCATGCACAATTCATACATTAAACATGCGAGGAGTGTACTGCACTCCTCCGAACCTTCTTTTTAGTTAGTGCACCTTCTCGCAGCTATTCCAATTAGTGCAATTTAGTTAGTGCACCTTCTCGCAGCTATTCAATCCCACTCTTGAACATTTAGGAAAAAATCCAACTCTAGTAATAGGTCATATTGCATACACCTTAGGCGAAATGATCCAAGGTATTATTTTCGTAGTTAGGGAACCACTTTTCATGCCAACGGGTTCTTCATGAACCTAACGACGCTATATGTATAAAAATAACTAATTGATCTATATGTTAAAATCGTAATGAATTCAGGACATTAAACTTACCCTGCCTTTTCTGTTGCACAGATAGACTAACCAAAACCTCGCTAACATCCACATGTTGACCAATGTTCCACGAATCCTGAGACACAGGTGGGGGAATATCTAAGTAGCTCATGGGGAGAAAGTATTGGCATATTTGGGGTCCTTGATTGGAGATAAGAATTATCCATCAAATATTATGTGCCTATAACCCTCAACAGAATGAGGTAGCTGGAAAAAAAAGCGCAGACACATTTTAGAAGTAACTGGGGCCTTAAGATTTCAAGGTGCAATACCTATAAAATTTTGGGGTCTTTGGGTCAAAGCAGCTGTCTATATCATTAATAGACTGCTTACTACTGTATTAGATTACATATCTCCATATGAGAAACTATATTGCAATAAACCTAACATCAGTCATATGAGAACTTTAGATTGTTTATGTTATGCTAAAATAGTTCAACACACAGATAAATTGCAACCTAGAGATAGAATGTATTTTAATGCGCTACTCTGAAACTCAGAAAGGTGAATGTATTTTAATGGGCTACTCTGAAACTCAGAAAGGCCATCTACTATAGGATCATACTAATAAGGTGTTCTTTTCAACAGAGATGTCAGCTTTAGAGAAGATGTGTTCCCTTTCAAAGAAAGAGTCCCCGAATCTCAACATATTACCGCTGATAAAATGAATAAAACCTTATTGCATTGGTCAGACATGGATACATAACATATGAGTCACTCACAAGATACATCAACTGCTCAACAAACATCAAATAAACCTGTTGATCACATGCTGTAAAAACAACTTATAGAGATGCAAGTTGATCAGGATCAGAATGCAGATGTACTTTAGCTGAGAAATAAGTACCAGTACCTGTAAGAAGAACTACCAGAACAAGAAAGTCTCTTTTATGGATAAAGGACTTTATGTCCCTAAACATTCATTGGGAAATACCCTATGCTTTGGGTAAATACTTGAATTATGATAAACTATATCCTAAGTATCAGGCATGCATAGTAAATATATCTACTACTACTGAACCTACCAACTACAGTGAAATTGTGAAAGATCCTAGATGGATAGAAGCAATAAAGAATGAGATTGATGCACTTGAAGGGAATCAAACTTGGGAGATCACTAGTCTACCTAAAGGGAAGAAACCTACAGGCTGCAAATGGATTTTCAAAGTAAAATACAAAGTTACTGGTGAAGTAGAAAGATTCAAAGCTAGGTTAGTTTCCAAAGGTTATGTCAACAAGAGGGAATAGACTTCCAAGAGACATTCTCACCTGTTGTTGTGATGAAAACATTGAGAACAATTCTTGCTATTACAGCTCAAAAATAGTGGTACATATATCAGATGGATGCATACAATGCTTTCCTACAGGATGTTCTTCATGAGGAGATTTACATGGACCTTCCACAGGGATTCAAGAGCTAGGGGAAGAAGAAACCTGCGTGTAGAATCTTGAAATCCCTATATGAGCTCAAACAGGCTCCCAGGCAATGAAATATAAAGCTATATGAAGCTTTGATAAAAATTTGATTCAAGCAGAGTTAACTAGACCATTCTCTGTACATAAAGCACAAGAGTGAAGGTATTACCATTGTCCTAGTTTATGTAGATGATATATTAATCACAACAGACTCTCTAAGACTAATTGAAGATACAAAAGACAAGTTGCATCAAGCCTTCAAGATGAAAGATCTAAGTGAACTCAGATTTTTCTTGGGTATTGAATTTGCAAAATCAAAAGAAGGTATACTAATGCACCAAAGAAAATATCCATTAGAACTTGTGTCTGAGTTAGGAATTGGTGAAGCTAAACCAGTTGACACACCTATAGATACAAACATTAAGTTGACTACTAAGGAGTATGATGACCATGTCTACAGGAATGAACAAGGAACCAGTGATCCACCAGCAAATGTGCATGCTTATAGAGGCTTATAGAAAAGCTATTGTATCTCACAATGACCAGGACAGACATTGCTTACAATGTCCAAACTCTCAGCCAATTTCTACAACAACGAAGGAAATCCCACATGGATGCAACCATCAGACTGGTTAAGTACATTAAAAAGTAACCTAGACAGAGAATGTTGATGTTCAGTCAGGTAAATACTGATGTTTTAGCAAGTTGTAATGCAGATTGGGCATCATGTCCATTTTCAAGAAGATCCATTACTGGCTATTTAGTGAAGTTAGGAACAAATATTATTTCCTGGAAGTCTAAAAAGAAGAACATCATTTCTAGGAGTTCAGCTGAAGCTGAATACAGAAGCATTGCTGCAATTGTGGCTGAAATGGTTTGGTTACTAGCTAGGACTACTTAAGGAGATTGGAATTAATGTCAAACACCCTGTGAAAATCTACTCTTATAGCAAATCTGATATGCAGATTGCATCTAACCCTGTATATCATGAGAGGACCAAGCACATTGAAATAGACTGTCACTTTATAAGGGAGAAGATCAATCAAGGGCTAGTAACAGTCAACTACATTCCTACCAAAGATCAACCAGCTGATGTACTAACTAAAGGTCTCAACAGATCTCAACATGAATACTTAATGTCCAAGGTAGGCATCCTAAATTTATTTAAGATTACCTAACTTGAGGGAGAGTGTTGAAAGAAGGAGATCAAGCTCATCACAAATGTATGAAACCAATGAAACAGTAATAATTATTTCAGGAAATTAGTCGACTAACTAACTTTATGAAATGGAGTTGTTATGAGATAGTTAATTTGTTAGCTTCTAGATCCTTCCATGTAACTCTCTATATATAGTTCACTTAGTAAATGTAAAAGGCAAAACAATAAGATTCAATCAATAAACAAGTTCCCTCTCTTCTTCTCTATAGTTTCTTCCTACTTCTTCTTTTCTCCTCTTCTTCTGCATTAACCAGAGTTCACCATGGATAAACTCTGATTAAGTTCACAAATGGATTAAAAATATTATACGTAAACAATGTAATTTTCTCATAATTATAAGGAATTCAGTTGAAACCCTTTCATCGGATGTGGCTGCATGCACCAGTGCATGTAAATCACAATAGTTTTTAATTTTTTCATGCGTTATTTGATTTCTATAACAGAACTTTTTTCTGGTTGAGAATCATACTTTCTTTTTCACTTGTTGAAAATTGTCTTTTGGAATTGTTTTTAAAACAAGGTTTTGTAGAAACACTGGCTAGTTAGCATTTGCTATTAGTTTAAATACAAAAAACTTACATGCCATGGCAACATATAGCTTTGAAACATATTGCAAAAATATAAAAGTCGACATATTACAAAGCTAAACTTGTAATGTGCTTCTAGAACAATATATATATTTTATGTTGCTCTCACGTAAAAGTAATAACTACTACACATATGACTGATTGATTATTCAACGTTTACTCAGTCTAATTAACTGTCACAAACTCACATGACTATTAAATGTGCCAAATTTTCTTGTTTAAAGAATTCCAAGAACATGCCTCATCTCGATCTACAAACTAAATTTTCTAGTCACGAATATTGACGAAATTTTTATCTGACGCTGCTAATAAGACATTTGAACTTTAATTTTTAAGTAAATTTATTATATCCCAAGGAATACTGCATAGATGTAAACGAGATTAAAATGGGTATCTATTGCGTTCCAGAAGTTTGGAATGTTTGGCTTCGTGCCTTCATCTTACTCTCATTGCTCCTCATACAATTGGAGTCGAATTATCAATTAATTAATGTTAGTCCACATTAGTAAAAATTCCAATAAACTTTTCGTAAGGTACGTGATTATTAACATTTTCATAGACAATGAACTTATATAGGAAAAAACATAATGCTTTTTAAGAATCAAACATGAATGACGCGCTAACCACAAATTGAAAAAATAATTAAAGTAAAATTCACATTCGAGCTCCATGCAAAATGTGATTAAGAAGTGCAACTTAATAAGTAAATAATATATATGATATATACTAAATCGATAAAACATGAAGAAAAGTATATAGTCAATATATACACACAAATTAATAAGATAAAACGTAACGTTAATTTCTTCTGGACCTTCAATTTTAGTTGCCGTATGGTGACCTGTTTTGTTGATTATGAAACTCATTCTAAGAAGATTCTAATATATTCCTTGCCAGCTTCTTCATAAAAATCAATCGATTCTTTTCTTTGCACGTTTCAAATAAATTTTGATTGATGCAACAAAAACACCGTACTTCTTTAGCAAATACAAGGTTTCGTCCTCTTTGACTAAATTGCTTTCACTCCCCCCAGACTTCTATTTTCCATGCTGAAGTGGAAAATATTCTTAGGAGGTTTGATTTGACGAGTGGCAAATTGATAGGTTGAATTGCATGTGGGCGGGTTGAAAGCAGATTAACTAAAAATGAGTAAAACATTTGATATGGATATTCATACTATCGATTGTTTAGGAATAGTCTAAGTGAAAACACAAGTTAAAACCAAAAGTAAGCTTAGACTCTCAAAATGCAGGAACTCATGAAAAATAAGCAAAACAGATGAGTATATATTGACACTATATGAATTAATATCCATATTAATCATCTGAACATCCATTTTCCAGTGAATAATATTCATAAGATCCATTATTAAATGGTTAGTCATCTGACGCATATCTAATGCGTTGATTCTCCGAAGGACCGAAGCACCCTTTTCCATTCAGAGGGAGAATACCGTCTAATCATCAGGTCTTTGTTCTTGTCCAATACTGTGCTTTCTGCTTAATCCCCCTAACTCAGTCGTTATAGTAATAACTATGCCAACATTAAAAAAACAAGAAATTAGGAAATTAAATACTAATCATTGAAATAATACGTACACCAGGGGCGGAGCCAGCCTTCTGTTCGGGGGTTCGACCGAACTTTCGAAGACGGAAGAATATACTATTTATACATGATTAAAATTATTTTTTATGTGATTATAGTAGGTGTTGAACCTCTTTCGACTAAGTTTTCTTTGAATATGAAACCCCCTTAGTTGAAATCCTAAATTTTCTTTGAATATGAAACTCCCTTCGTTGAAATCCTGGCTCCGCTTCTGATGTACGCAATGATGTTAGCAAGTACAAGGAATTGAAGTAATCATTGTGTACTCAACGTGAAGTAGAAACAAGAAAGCATCAAAGTGACTAATTAATTAATTTGTTGCTGTAGAAAATCTCTGCATGAACTATATTGGGACAATATGTCAATTTTTGTCAAAGCTCTTTTGACTTAAGTCTGTCACATCGATTTAGCTTTTATTCAAGTCATAAACTTTTTTTATTTTAATTTGCAGAAAACAGAAACTTATAATTTTAATTCATATAATTGGACTAGAATTTAAACAATAATATTTAATATTATGCTAGGGTTGATAGTAGGGTGGTAATTTCAGTCCATATTTGTGAAAAGAGTTCATTTAATTCATATTTAGGAAATTGGATCACTCAAATTTCAAATGAGTAAATATGAACTTCAACTCATTTTAAAAACTCATATAAATATAGACAAAATAGGTAAAATATGAGTACCTATTTAAACACAGAGATCACCTACCTATACTTAAAGTTTCAGTTTTTTTTCTTTTCTAATTTCTTTTCTTCTTCTTTTTTTCTTTCTTTTTTCCTTTAATTTACTTTTTTCTTTTTCATTTTTTTTTCATTTTTTACTTATTCCTTATAATTTCTTTTTTTTTTCTCATTTTCCACCTATTTTTTTATTTTTATTTCTTTTTTCTTTGTATTCTTTTTTTTTTCGCTTTTCCCTTTCTCATTCTTATTTCATCATTCGTATTCGCTTGAGACCTACATGGATTAATAAATATAAGCTTTTAATTATCCTATTTATCCTATATAATTCATAACATCTCTTATCAATTAAATATAATCCATAGTCTTACTCATTTATTATTATTTTTTTCTATCTTTTATTTCTCTTTCTTTTTTTCTTTTATTTTTTATTTTTTCTTTCTTTTTTCCTTTAATTTACTATTTTTTTCTTTTCTTTTTCCTTTAATTTACTTTTTTTTCTTTTTCATTTTTTCCACTTATTTTTTACTTGTTTCTTACACTTTTTTTCTTTCTTCTTTTTCATCATTTTTTTCCTTTTCACTTTTATTTCTTTGCATTCTTTTTTTTTTTGTATTTTCATTACTCCCTGTTTCATTCTTGGTTCGTCATTTTTGTCATTTTTCTTATTTTTTTATATTCTTTTCCTCATTTTTTTTGTCATTGCATTTTATGTTTTTTTACTTTAAATTTATTTGTATCATACTATATATTTTAAATAAATTTATTATTTGTATTTGAATAGTTTAGTTATCAATATGTGCATTTTATCATTTGTATTTATATACAAATAAGTAGATTAATTAAAATCAACATGAGTTGTGGTGCAGTGGATGGGGCTGCTCCACCCTTAATTAGAGATCGAGGGTACGACCCTGATTATGGAGAAAACTCTATTGGCAGTGCTGCCACCTTAATGGTTCCTGCAACGCCCGATCTGAATTAGTCGGGGCTCCAATGCAGGCACCGAACACCGGATGAAAAATAAAAAAAATGAATTAATTATATTTTTTTAGAGTAAAATATATATGGCTGAGGATCCACATAACCCTCGAATTATAAATGTTGGACGAATATAAATCAATATGCGCTTATGGTATTTTCGTTATCATAAAAAAAAAGAAACCAAAAATATATAAAAAAAAAAAAGTAGAAAGCGAGGTAGAAGTTTGAGATAGAAAAGTGAAAAAAAACGTAAAGAAAGAATTGAAGAAAAAAATATTAAAAAAAATCAAAAAGAAAAAATAATGAAAAAGGAGAAAAGGAAAAAGATGATGGTGAAAATAAATATACTGAGTGGTTACAATATTTTAGTCAACATTCATAATTTGTACTCGATTTAACTATGTTCTTCAAAAATAAAAAAAAAATATAAAACATAAAATACAACCAAAAAAGAAAAAAAAATTGAAAGAAGTAAAAATAAAAAAATAAAAAATAAAAAAAATGAGATTAAAAAGAAAAAAGAAAAAAAAAGAGAAACAAAGAATAAAGGGCAGAGATAGAAGAGAGAGAAAAAATGATTAAAAAATGAAAAAAAAAATTATAAGCTACATATAGAAGAGAGATAAAATAAAAATTAAAAAAACAGAAATTAAAAAAAGTTAAGTTGATTTGATATAAAAGTTTTAAGTTTTTGACTTAGAGATTAAAGTGAGTTGAAATTAATTTTACTCGATCCATATTTATTAATATTTATATGAGTAGATTGTAATTCAAATTATTTTTACTCAATCTATATTTAATTCGTCCAAATTTAATTCAATCCGTCCATTTGTCAGTCGGAGTTAGATAGATATAGCTAGAGAGAGTCAACAGGTGGGGCTAAGTCGAGAGCCGCACTACTTGACCCAACCGACACTTTTTAAAGTGCTTGACAAAATTAGAAGTTATATCATTGGACAAAATATTACTTCCTCCTTCAATTTGTTAGGCTAACTTTCTTTTTTTTTTTTAACCAATTTTAAGAAGAATAATTTTTTTCATGTGATACATTTAAGACACAAAATTAAATAATATTTTAATATATTTAAAATATATATTTTTAATTTAGAACTATAAGATTCAAACATCTTTTTTAATTTTTTAAAATTTTCGTTCCAAATAACATTAGACCAAACAAATTAACACAAAATTAAATAATATTCTAATATATTTAAAATATATATCTTTAATTTAGAAGTATAAGATTCAAACATCTTCTATAATTTTTTAAAATTTTCGTTCCAAATAAAATTAGACCAAACAAATTAAAATATGAGGAGTACTTTTCTAGCCAGCATAGCTCTATTGGTCATGAATAGCTTTGCCATTTTCAAACACCCTTTTCATGTTTCAACCAACAAAGGGGGAGGACTAATAGTACACATGATGCTTACGTTTCCGTTAGTTCTTGGCAAGGCTTTTGCTATGGATTTGTTTAGTACTAGTGTTTAATTGTCAGAATTCAAAATTGGAGTACTAACTCATGATATATTTGACGAGCTCACCACGTTTAGTGAACGACCATTCAACTATTCCCTATTCCTTAGCCTACAAGTACAACTAGTATATTACCAACACATATTATATCACTTTTTAAATAGAACAAAGAAAATATATCACATTGGAAAAGAACCTTAGACTGAAAAGGAAGTTTAAATTGAGACTTGAGGTTTGAAGTTAATTAAACTTTGACAAACTCCAACTTCAAACTCTTCTGTCTAAATTTTAATTTTGGATTTTCAAACTTCAAAGCTTTGAGTATGAAGTTAAGCTTTGAATTGAACCCTAAACGGTGTTTTTTAAAATTAGATTAGTATACGTGTTTTGCACGCATCTTTTGGCTTAATCAATAAAATCTACACAGAATAATGAACAACATTATTAAGAAGTAGCAATTTACGTTAAAAGTGTCATATCTATTCAGATGATATAAAAAAATATTGTATCTCATTTTACAAATGAAAAGAACAAATTTAATTAGAATTTTATGCAAATTAAGTTATTATTTTCATGCAATATACATGGATTCTTCCGACAATTTCGTCAATAGCTTCTCCTTTTTTCCGATTCTCCTCTTATCCTTTCTAATGTTCTGGATATAAGTATTTCTAATATAGTTTGACTAATACTAATAATGATAATAATGATGATAATGATAATAATGATAATAATAATAATAATAATAATAATAATAATAATAATAATAATAATAATAATAATAAGATATTTGTTAGGCGAATATAAAAGAAGTTAACTTCCTGGAATGAAAAAAATTCTAACACCTTTAATTTCAAATGATCAGACAATTTAATAAACAAATAATTATAGTTAACCTATATTTGGAATTCAACTAATAAATTTAATTAAATATTCAATTATAATACTATCGGATAATATACCAAAATATAATCTAGGATCGGAGCTACAGTATCTTACGGGGTTCGGGTGAATCCAGTAACTTTTACGTAGACCCTATATTTATACTATTAATTTTGAATATATATATATATATATATATATATATATAATTATATAATGAGAGCCCATTTACAAATACTGTCACTTGGCCCAGTGGTAGATGGTCCACTGTAAGGCCTGTACTGCTGGGGACGTGGGGTTCAAACCCTCCAACACCATGCTTATTTCTTATATATATATTTTTTAATTTCTAAATTCAGAACCCACAAACTTCAGAATAAAACTAATTAAGTCATAATTAAGCAAAGAAAGAAAAAAAGATAGAGATAAATCTTTAATTTTTTTTCCTACTTCATTCTCTAGCAACATTTCTAAATTCAGAACTCACAAACTTCAGAATAAAACTAATTAAGTCATAATTAAGCAAAGAAAGAAAAAAAGATAGAGATAAATCTTTAATTTTTTTTCCTACTTCATTCTCTAGCAACATGCTTATTTCTTTAACTTTTTTTTATCAGAAATTTTCATCTGAAAAGGAAACATGAGAATTATCGAAAGGAGAGAAATTGTTAATTATGTATAACTTATATATAATCTGTAAAGCTATTAGCTAAAAGAAATTAAAAAAATATGTATAAAGAATGATGATGATAAAAGTAAGAAAATAACATGAATCACAGCTAAATAAGAAAAAAAAAATAGAAGTAGAAGAGGATATGTTTATTGTAAATTTTGATTCAAAATATTTCTTAAATAAAAATTTAAAAATTATTTTTTTATATATAAAGTAAAAATTATAATTGATAAAGAAGTGTTAAATATTATGATGTCTTAGCTATATCAAATAATTAAACCCAAAAGTATTAAGAAAACTTTACCTCAAAAAGGACACGTACGGCAAGATGAAAAAAGAGGCTATCATAAATCCTTTACCTGTGGCTTCTAGGATTTATGTAAGAAAAAAAAATTAATAGTTAAGATAAGTATGAAAAGTGAAAAAAAAAAAAGATAAATAAAAAATAATTTAATTAAAAATTTTATATTATCGTACTCCAATACATAAACAAAACCATGTTCTTAGAATACTTCATCTTTTGCAAAAGTCATTTGTTAATAAAAACTTAACTATTTGTGAATTGTTATAAAATAAGAAAAAATAAAGAAGAAGAGTAGAGAGAATAGAGAGAGTGGTTCTTATTTCTTCTTGAGAGATGAGAGATCATAAGAATATTGTAAATACAATGAATAAAACCTCTCTATTTATAGGAGAAATTTACTCCTAGTCTGAGTAAAAGACGGATGATTCAAATCCTAATAGATATCAAAGTAGATCTTGATAGATTTTGATAGACATTCACATAATGTAAATACATTTATAACACTCCCCTTGAATGTCTAATTGGTAGATAATGTGTCTCGTTAAAACCTTACTAGAAAAAACTCAGTAGGAAAAAAAATCTAGTGAAGGAAAGAGAGTACATATCTCTAATAATACACATTTAGGCTGCCTCATTAAAACCCTCCCAGTTGGACAAAACCTCGTAAGGGAAGAAGAGTATAGCGCGTATTAACTCCCCCTAATGAGAACATCCTTGACCTTTGCATCTCGATCTTGTACAGCATCTTCTTGAAAGTTGCAATTGGAGAAGATTTGGTGAATAAATCACACATTGTCAGTTGAACGAATCTATTGCACGTTAATATCACTATTCTTTTGTAGCTCGTGTATGTAGAAAAACTTTGATGAAGTGTGCTTCGTTCTATCTCCTTTTATGAATCCTCCATTAAGATGTGCTATGCATGATGTATTATTTTCGTATAAAATTGTGGGTAGATTATCATATTTCACATTATATTTTTCTCGAATGAGATGTATTATGGACCTCAACCATACACATTCTCGGCTAGCTTCATGAATAGCTATTATCTCAGCATGATTCAATGAAGTGACTACGATAGATTGCTTTGTATATCTCCAAGATATTGCAGTACCAGCACATATGAACACATAGCCTATTTGAGACCGAGTTTTATGTAGGTCAGATAAGTACCCAAAATCAGTAAGACCAATAAGATTGGGACTACAAACTTGCTAACAAATTAACTAAAAAAAAAAGGTTATATCAGGCCTTGTAGTATTTGCAAGATAATTAGTGCATCAATTGCACTAAGATATGGTACTTCATAACCAAGGAGTTCCTCATTCTTTTTTTGAGGTCGGAATGAATCCTTATTCAATTTTTGCATATTTCTTATTTAAGCAAATACTCTATTACTTTTGAGAACTCTCCAAGAATTTCATGATATTGAAATCATCAACTTATATCTTATGAGGATAATAAAAAGTTTTTCAGAAACTTTATATGCTTCAGGAATTTTTAATCTTTAAGGGATTTTCGTATGGATGTTTGTCAAGTAACAATATCCAACATGTCAAGTGTGACATCTTCAAGTGTGTGAACTGCAAATCAAATAAGTTTTACGCTTACCAAAATGCATCCTTTCAGGTCACTTGATAAATGTTTCTACGTCAGCATGCTTAAATTAACATAGAATTCAGATCCTCATAATTTTTTTATAATATTACGTCAATATTGTATCAAAGATATCATTGATGATTTCTTATTTTGTATCGGTTCACAATACGACATAACATTTTGAGATCTCATTACTTCATTATTTTCAGGTACCTAAACCTCTCATAAGGTTTCATGAAGTGTTATGTCATAGGCTCTTCAAGAGCATATTGTCTTCTTATCATGATTATTTGCTCCTTATTCTTTTCAAGGATTATTCATTTGGAACCGATTGGTCTATCAAGCTTTCATGCATAGACTTTATCCTTTAAGGACACAAAATAAGAGCACTTGCAGCTTAATATGAGATGCTTTCGACATTTGACTTAAATTATCTTTTGAATGAAGATCCGATGATAATTCCTAACATATTTCATAGATGCTTATATCTCCCCTTTATGTTAGGAAAGCTAACATACATCCTCTATCTTCTTTGATGGATCTATCTTTGTGCATCATGGTACATTCATTAATCGAATACCGCACATTAAAATTATTAGATGGAATAGTTGGTTTCCGATCTTGAACCAATTGAGAGATAAGAAATAATCATAATTTATTGGTCTAATGCATACAAACATTATTGTATGCAACATATCATATTTCATACCAATACATGAAACTTTGTTCTCATTAGTAATGATTCAATTATTTATGAAAGACATTCAATGCTAAACCATCATCATCAAGATGAATTATCTCGATTACACAATCTGAAAATTATGCTCAATTTATATTGAACAAGTAACTTTATGAATGTCAAACGTAGATTCATCATGAATGTACATGTGATCATCTTATTGATGCATCTTTTCAACATATCACATGATAGGTGAACGAACCCTTATTCACCTTTTATTCTTTTCAGATCTTGAGGGATCCAATCCCAAAATTAGTTGGTCCAACCAACTTATCATGAGAATAAGGAACATTAAAATTCATGAAGAATTTTCTAATTCTTCAATATATGTTCAATACTCAGTATGCACATTTTTGGGATATCGCAATCGTTCATGTCAATTTATGAACTTTTAATCTAGTAAATTCCAAGTTTACCATGATATGTGTTTTTGCTTTAGTAAATTTCAGATTTACTATTATATGAATAAATTTCAGGTTTACTACTTCAGAAGTAGATTTCAAAATAACTCATCTCAACTATTCTGCCTCTTTCGGAGGTGAGTTGTCATACCATCACAATCAAGTACACGTTTATATTAATAAGCTTCACTAAATATTATCGCATTCACCCCAGGAAATGAATTTGTGCTTATAATAATAAAAATTTTTATTCTTCAAGAATGGAATATAATCGTGTCTTAAACCTATCAAATTATGATAATTTATATATCTTATAACCTCTTTCATCATATTGCTACTTTAGAAGCAAATTGAGGCATATATATGATGTAGAGATTTTTTCTCTAGCACATCTTAGAATCATAATAAGCGTGTAAAAATATTGTCATTTTTGATGATTATTATCATATTGTCTCTCCACGCTTATATTCGTATATTCAATCACTTGTCTTCTTTCAACAATGAAGCAAGTTGTCAACTTTTAGATTTATGCTACTATATTCACTTCATGGAATAGAGCATATTAATGGGATATGTTTCATGACCTTTAATTAAACATCCATTATTTTGCCTTAGCCATCATAATATCATCAATATAGTGTATTGAGATTCAAACTCAACATCTTATCCATATAAAGGCGTCTTAGGCATAAATCGATGGGACTTAAACCCAAATATTATCATCCCTTTTGATAATATTGTTCTTGAGGAATGAATTTAAAACATAAATGGTTCCAAACCAATTATTTTTTCTCAAATCCAACAATAATTATATCATTAATAGAAAAAATACAAATAACATAAGGAATTACTAACCTTGACCTTTAGATTTATAATCTCATCTTATTTGCAGAGTCGCAGTCTCGTGCTGATAACGTGTTATAAAATAAGAAAGAATAAAGAAGAAGAATAGAGAGAGTCAATCTTATTTCTTCTCTTGAGGGATCAGAGATCATAAAATTGTAAATACAATGAACAAAACCCCTCTATTTATAGGAGAAATTTACTCCTAGTCTGAGTAAAAGATGGATGTTTCAAATCCTAATAGATATTAAAGTAGATCTTTATAGATCTTGATATACATTCATTATAATATAAATACATTTATAACATCAACCAAAAATAATTCAAATACTTACCTTTTTTAATGGAAGGGAGATTTTGACATGTGTGTTTTTGGTCAAAAAATTATATTAAAGGGAAATTAGTTATTTTATCTGTTGTGCAATGTGTGTTTGTACGTATATTCAGACACCTTTATTTCGTAGTTAAGTGACAAAATAACCAGTCTTTTTTTAAGAACTGTATTATAGAAAGGGAGGTTTTGACGTGTATTTTTGGTCAAAAAATTATATTAAGGGGTAGTTTAGTCATTTCATCTGTCAGTTGTGCAATGTGTGTTTGTACGTATATTCAGGCACCTTTTTCCGTATTTAAATGACAAAATAACCAGTCTTCTTTTTAAGAATGTCAAATATGTCCTTTTCGTCTTCTATGTGCAACAGGGTATTTTTATAATTGCACGTAAATCAATTAATTTTATTGGATGAGAAAAGACTTTACTGTAGCTCCTTTGAAAGTATTTGTCTTTGTTGACTATTCTACCCATTTTTCTTATGTCATGGCTACATATTTTTCAAGATAAATCATTTTATTTGAACCCCACGTCCAATCATCTTAAAATTTATGTCCATTTAAAAATAAAATTTTATTATAAATATTTACTATATCATCTTTAATTAATTATTATAAGTCATTTTCAGATTATATAATTAATACTACTTAATAAAAAATTAAAATAGACATCTACGACATGTTTGTTTCAGTTGCTTCAATCGTAATTTTACCACATCACTCTTAATTAATTATTATAGGTTATTTATATATTAAAAAATTAATAATATTTAATTAAAAAAGTAAAATAGACATTTATGACATGTCTGTTTCAACCGTAATTTTACTAAATATCACTCCTAATTAATTCTTATAAGTTATCTTAGTATTTAAGAAATTAATAATATTTAATAAAAAATAAAAATAGATATAAAATGATAAATTAACTCTTGATGTTTTAAATAAACTTGACGTCTTATTTGAGGCTCAATTCAATTTTTTTTACTAGTATTCTTTATAACAATTTATCTATATCACTTCAAATTAGTTGTTGTAAGTCATTTAAGAGATGTCTGTTTCGCTGCTTCAATCGTGATTTTACTATATCGTCCATAATTAATTATTATGGTCATCTAAGCATATTGGAATACAAGAAAAGTATTAAAATCATAATAATTAAACATTTAAATTATTTTAAAAATATAATTGGCTATGAATGACACAAAAGTATGGACAAAGAGAGTAATATATATTATTTGAAAATTACATAAAAAGTATTATAAATTACAATATTTAATAAATTAAAATATCTAAAAAAAATTAGTCTGTTACATATTTCAAAAAGATACGTAAAAAAAACTATAAATCACAATATTAATAACTTAAAAGATTTAAAGGTCAACATGCCTGCTGTGGCACAACTTCATTAGTCCTTTCCCTTGCGTTCATTTTTTCCTTCATTTTAATTTGTCTGTTCCATTTATTCAAATTTGTTATATATTTTTTTAAAAATGTAAGAAATTTTATAAATTACAATAATTAACAAATTAAAAATTTTAAAATATATAAAATATTTGGATGACTCTCAAAATTGTATCAGTGTTATTGAAATTAGAATAGAAGAAAAGTATTATAAATCACAATAATTATAAACTTAAATTATTTTAAAAATATAATTGAGTGTCGATACCACAAAAATTTGAACAAGGAGAGTAACATATATTATTTAAAAATTACATAAAAATATTATAAATTACAATAGTTAACTGCTTAAAATATATACCAACTTATCATATATTCTTACAATTTAGCATATGATTGGTATCAAATTTTGAATATTCACTTTTTAATTTTAAAATATTCTAAACATAATTGATGTTTCTTCAATCATAATTTTACTATACCACACCTAATTAATTATTATGAGTTGTTTATGTATTATAAAATGAATAATATTTAATTAAAAAATAAATATTTATGACATGTTTGCTTCAGCTACTTCAACTGTAATTTTACTATATCGCCCTTAATTAATTATTATAAGTCATGTATGTATTAAAAAATTAATAACATTTAATTAAAAAAAGAAAAATAGACATTTATGACATGTCTGCTTCAGCTGCTTCAATCGTAATTTTACTAAATATCACTCCTAATTAATTATTATGAATCATCTAAGTATTAAAAAATTAATAATATTTATTAAAAAAGATAAAATAGACATAAGGTGATAAATTAACTCTTGATGTTTTAAATTAACTCAACATCTTATATGAGACCCGCTTAATTTTTTTTTACAAATATTTTTATAGTAATTTTGTTATATCATTTCTAATTAGTTGTTAAAAGTCATTTAAGACACGTCTGATTCGCTGCTTCAATCATGATTTTACTATACCATCCTTAATTAGTTATTATCATCATCTAAGCATTGTGCCACTTAAATTTACATTTGTGATTTATTAGATCACTTATAAAAGATGATAAGCAAGTAATTGTAATACCCATGCTTTTTTTTAGCTTGAAAATCATCTCAAGGATGTTAGAACTTAATTTGAAATAAGAATTTATTCTTATACACGTCGTATTTCCATAATTTTCACTTTCTATCATGTGAAAAATTGAATAAGCTTTTCATCGATATATAATTCGCCCAACTCCGACATCCGGGCGAAGAGTTAGGTCCTTTTTAGTGAGACAGTATTTGACCTGAGCCTTCACGCGTCACAGAGATAGCTCAAATGACAATTGTCAATTTCTAGTGTTGCTCCGCGATACTGGCGCGTCGCGCCAAACTTCTAGGTCGTAGACAAGGTGGCAACGCGATAGCTCCGCATCGTGTCACCGTGAAATTTCTCATTTGTCAATTTCCAGTGACACGACGCGATAACGCTGCGTCACGCCAAGGGCCCAATTCGAAAAATTTTGCTGAAAAATTAAATTATGTGTCTAGGGTTAAAAGGGTCAATTTGCCCCCTATATAAGCTTCCAAACACGGGATTTAGCCCTTATTTATCCAAAATATTGATGTTTTTCTCAAATACTCTCAAGAACTCAAGCTAGGATTTCATAGAAGGTCCAATTTCAAGAAGGTTTCACTATCAATCTTCACAAAATCATGAACTAAGGTTGTATAGTGTTCATTCATGGACTTCTTTCGTCCATGAAGTTCAAGAATCCCTTTTCTAAACTCATGTTATGGATTTTCTATATGTTTTCATGTTTTGGCTGCTCATGTTCATGTTTGATAAATGTGAAATTGGATTTTACTCCATGATTGTTGATAGTTTCTATGTGGGTTTAATTGATATAGCCATAGATTCATGCAACCCTAAGATTTAAACATTTGAATGATGAAATTAGAATTGAATAGTGATGTTTACATGTACCATGCCTGTCATATGTTTGATTAAATGCCTAGATGAAGGAATATTGTCTAACTAGCATGATATCATGAAATCCCCATGTATGTTCAAGTTCATGCCTATTACATGTTTGATGAAACACTCTTATGAATGTAGTATATATTATGATGTTAGTCAAGTTTTCAAGTAAATCATGCTATGTCAGTTTCGTTCTATCGAGTCCTGGGGATACTTGTACCCGAAACATTAGTTGTGTGCCTAGATCCATGTCATGTTTTCACGATACTCTCCGTCAAGCTATGAACTCTTAGACTTCAGATAGTCTTATGACTCAGGAAAAATCAATCTCATGACTCAGTCAGTTGTCAGATATCAGTAGTATTCCGTCAGCCACAGAAATTCAGTAACTCAGTCCATGCTCAGTTCAGTTCAGTAAATTATGTTTAAAGTCTATTCATATGGGAGTAGGAATTAGCACCGAGTGAACCCAAGGATGGCGAATCACCTGTTATATGAGAGTGTGATTCCTAGAAGCAATTCTTGCGTTCCAGAACTATGTAGCCAGTATAGGTTGAGACATCGTAGCCTACTATATGAGGGTAGATGAGGTGGCTTAACCTGTTATATGAGGGTTCCCACTGTTCTCGCTAGAGCTACCTTTTATATGAGGGTTACTCACATGTTGTCCTTACTAGTGGTGCGATATTGACACCCTTCTAATCAGGGCATAGATTGGACCCCAGCTTAGTTATTATAGCACATTTGGGGCATGTCGGTTAGATACTACTTCCCACAGTTTTATGTTACAGAATCAGGACTATCAGATACAGTCAATTAGTCTCAGCAATAGAGCTCAGATAGTTTTTCAGATTTTAGGACTGTCAGATACAGTCAACTTAGACATAGTACGGAACTTAGATAGTTTCTTTAGATTCAGGACTGTTAGACACAGTTACCCATGTTGTTAGTTATATTTAGATACAATCATTCATGTTATCAGTTATGCCATGTTATCAGTGTCCAGACTCAATAGTCATGCTACCATGGTATCAGTATCATGTTATCATATTGTCAGTTACAGTTGCGTATTTATGTATGCATTATCACGTTCATGTTAGACAGTCAGTCAGCATTATTCATGCATGTGAACCATTTCATATAGCCTACCTCACATGTATACTCAGTTTATATGTACTGACGTATTTGCGCTATGGTGCTTTCTTTTTATGTTACACCATAAATTCAGAGACACGAGTTCCAGATCAGCAGTAGATTCCAGATTCAGCAGTCAGAGTAGAAGTGAGTCCTCATCATTTGAGGAAATAATAATTTTCTAGTATCTCATTGATCAGCTTATTAGTAGGAGTTCGTTGGGGACATATCCCATCAACTCCTTATTCAGATTCTTCAGGCAATAGAGGCTTTCAGACTAGATACAGACTATCATGTTTTAGACTTCAGTTTTATTTTGGGTATTCTATTACCCCACACAGATGTTACATTATTCATTTATGTTCATGATTAAATTTTATGGCTTTCAGTGCATGTTTTCGCATTATTATGTTATCTTATACAGTATACAGTTACAAATATCAGTCATGGATTAACTTATGGTCTTTCGGGGTCATGAGCACTGTGTAGCATTTCGATTCAGCAAATTGGGTCATTACAAACTTGGTATCAGTGCCTAAGGTTTAATAAAGTCCTAGAAAGTCTAAAAGCCGCATCTAGTAGAGTCTTGTGCATGGGTATGTTGCACACCACATTTATGTGCAAGAGTCTATGAGATGTTTAAGAATAGATTCCCTTCTTTCAGTATTTATGTTATGCCAGTGAGCATAATCATAAGTCATTCTCTCAATCTAATCCACTTCTTCTCTTTATTTTAGAACATGCCTCCTAAGAGAAGAAATCAGTCAGCCTCTCAGCCCGAAGAACCTTTGGGCGATCATGTTTCTCATGCGGAGTTCAGAATTGTATTTACCACTCTTGCTCAATCAGTCGCTACTCATAATGAATGGCCAACAGTTGTTCCGACCAACCCAGTGGCCAACTCAGTTGTAGCGAGGATTCGGGACTTCACCTGAATAAACCCTCCAACTTTACTCGGGTCTAAGGTAGATGAAGACCCTCAGGAATTTATTGATCAAGTTCAGAAAGTGAAAGACATAATGAAGGTGACTACTGTTGAGAGTGATGAGCTAGCTGTATATCAGTTGTAGGATGTGGCTCATACTTGGTATAAATAGTGAAAGTCTGAAAGGGTAGATGATGTAGGTCCTATAGAGTGGGAGGAGTTTGTCACTACATTCTTAGACAGATTCTTTCCCCAAGATCTGAGAGAAACTAAGGTGCTAGAGTTCATCAACCTCAAGCAGGGCAATATGACGGTGAAAGAGTATTCTCTAAAGTTTACTCAATTAGCCAGATATGCTCCTTATGTAGTTGCAGATGGTAGAGCCAAAATAAGTAAGTTTGCTTCAGGGGTGAACAACAGCGTGGTTAATGTGTGTAGATATGCCCAGTTGAATAGTTGTATGACCTTGGCCAGGATTACGACTTATGCTCAATAGATAGAGAAATAGAAGATTAAGCAGAAAGAGAAACAAAATAAGAGAACGAAGACAAGTAGTTTCAACTTCGCTCAGCCTAAGTCAGAAGGGGAAAATCATTCCCAGTTTTTTCCTATGTCATCAGTTCCAGCTCCCTCTACAAAAAGTGCTCTAGTTCCTAAGTTCAGAGAGGGTAACAAAGATAGAGTGCTAGGCTCTAAGACCCAGGGCAGTGTTAGTAGTACCCGCACTTATCTTTTTTGCCAAACTTGCGGTAAGCATCATCAGGGTATGTATAGAGCAGGTAGTGGCAAGCTAGGCCATAGAGTTAGAGACTGTCTGCAACCAGGTCCACAGGGTCAATAGAATTGCTCTTCTGCTCAGTCCGGTCGACCAAATCAGCAGGGTGCCATTTCCAGTGCTACTAGTGGGCAATGTTCAAATCGTCTCTATGCTCTTCAGACCCGGTAGGATTAGGAAAATTCTCTTGATGTAGTTACTGGTATGTTATAGATCTTTTATGTGTATGTTTATGCTTTGCTAGATCCAGGAGCTTTCTTGTCTTTTGTTACTCCTTATATAGAAGTTGATTTCGGAGTCAGTCCCGAAATTCTAGCAGAACCCTTTTTAGTATCTACCCTAGTGGGTAAAACCATCATAGCTTGGTGGGTATACAGGAACTGCCCGGTTATAATATTTCAAAAAGTCACGTCAGTAGATTTAGTCAAGCTAGAGATGATTGATTTTGATGTCATTTTCGGCATGGATTGGCTTCATTCTTGCTATGCCACAGTCGACTGCAAAAATATAATAGTTCAGTTTTAGTTCCCGAATGAACCCATCCTAGAGTGGAAGGGTAGTATATTTGTTTTCAGTGGTCAGCTTGTTTCCTACCTTCAGGCAAGGAAATTTATATCTAAGGGATGTGTTTATCATCTAGTTCATGTTAGAGATTCTAGTTCTGAGGCTCCCAGTCTCAAATTAGTCCCAGTAGTGAATGAATATTCAGATGTCTTTCTCGAAGATCTTCCAGGAATTTCTCCCAAAAGGGAAATAGACTTTAGTATTGATCTTCTTTCAGACACTAAGCCTATCTCTATTTTGGCATACAAAATGGAACCAGTAGAACTTAATGAACTGAAAGAATAGTTGATGGATCTCTTAGATAAGGGATTCATTAGACCTAGCATTTCTCTGTAGGGTGTACCAGTCTTATTCGTGCGCAAAAAGATGATTCTCTCAGAATGTGTATTGATTTCCATCAACTCAATATGGTTATAGTCAAGAACAAGTATCCTCTTCCCAGAGTCAATGACTTATTTGGCCAACTTCAGGGTGCCAGTTATTTCTCTAAGATAGACCTCAGATTTAGCTATCATCAGCTCAGAGTTAGAGAATATGACATCCAAAAAATAGCTTTCCGTACTCGGTATGGTCTCTTCAAATTTTAGTTATGTCCTTTGGCCTTACCAATGCCCCAAAAGCTTTCATGGATTTGATGAACTGCGTGTTCAAGCAGTACTTGGACATGTTTGTCATAGTCTTCATAGATGATATTCTGGTCTATTCCCGCACTGAGCGAGATCATGCAGACCATCTCAAAATAGCACTTCAGACTCTTACAGATCATCAGTTATTCACCAAATTCAGTAAGTTCAAATTTTGGCTAAGGTCAATAACATTCCTTGGTCATATCATTTTAGGTAATGATATTAGGGTAGATCCTCAAAAGATCGAAGTGGTAAAAAACTGGCCTCGCCCTGTTTCTCCATTAGATATCAGGAGTTTCTTGGGTTTGGCTGGCTATTAGAGATAGTTTGTTGAAGGATTTTTATCCATTGCATCCCCTATGTCCAGATTGACTCAAAAAAGTCAAGTTCCAGTGGTCAGATCCTTGCGAGAAGAGTTTTCAGGAATTGAAGACTCGACTTACCTTAGCTATAGTCTTAGCTCTTCTAGATGGTTTAGCTGGGTGTGTAGTGTATAGTGATACATCTAGAGTAGGTTTGGGTTATGTCCTCATACAACATGGTAAGGTCCTAGCCTACGCCTCCAGACAGCTTAAACCCCATGAAAGGAATTATCCTACTCATGATCTTGAGTTAGAAGCCGTAGTCTTTGCCTTAAAGATTTGGAGGCATTATCTATATGGAGTTTATGCAGACGTCTTCACAGATCATAAGAGCCTTTAGTATGTCTTTTCTGAAAAAGATCTCAATCTTTGTCAGAGAAGGTGGTTAGAGCTCTTGAAAGATTATGACATGAGTGTCCTCTATCATCCAGGCAAGGCCAATGTAGTGGCCGACGCTCTCAATAGACTTTCTATGGGTGGTGTTTCTCACGTTGAGGATAGTAAGAAGAAGTTAGCTCAAGAAGTACACCAGCTTACTAGACTAGGCGTTCGCTTAGTCGATTTTTTAGAGGGTGGTGTATGTATTCAGAGTAGTTCAGAATCATCTCTAGTTTTCGAGATGAAAGAAAAGTAAGATAGGGATCCCAGCCTTGTTAAGTTAAAAGAGTCAGTTCAGGATCAGAAAATAGAGGTTTTCCCCCAAGGGGGAGATTGTGTTTTTCATTGTCAGGGTCGTCTTTGTGTTCCAGACTTTGATGACATAAGGCAGCGAATTCTTATAGAAGCGCATGGTGTACGCTACTCTATTCATCCAGGGGGCATAAAGATGTTCCGCGACTTACAAGAGATCTATTAGTGGAGCGGGATGAAAAGAGATGTTGCAAAATTTGTGGCTAAGTGCTCTACTTGTCAGCAGTTTAAGATAGAGCATCAGAAACATAGTGGGTCCATGCAGGAGTTCAGTATTCCTACCTAGAAGTGGGAAGTTATGAACATGAACTTTATGATGGGTTTGCCTCAAACTCGTCATCAGCATGATTCAGTTTGGGTCATTGTTGACAGGATGACCAAATCAACTCATTTTCTTCCTGTTCATACCTCTTATTCAGCCGAGGATTATGGCAAACTTTACATCAAGGAGTTGGTCAAATTGTACGGTGTTTCATTATCTATTATCTCAGACAGAGGTACCCAATTTACCTCTCATTTCTGGAAAGCATTCTAAAAGGATCTTGGTACCCAAATTCATCTCAGTACAGCCTATTATCCTCTGAAAGATAGTCAAGCAGAAAGGACCATTCAGACATTAGAAGATATGCTAAGGGCGTATGCAATTGATTTCATAGGAATTTGGGATGACCACTTGCCTTTGATTGAGTTTGCATACAACAATAGCTATCATTCCAATATTTAGATAGCTCCATTCAAAGATATCTATGGTAGAAGATGTAGATCTCCAATTGGTTGGTTCGAAGTTAGTGAGGCCTCAGTCATAGGGCCTGACTTGGTATTCGATGCCTTAGGGAAAGTCCAGTTGATCAAAGAAAGACTCTGGGCTGCTCAGAGTTGACAAGAGTCTTATACAGATGTTCGTAGAAAAGATCTTGAGTTTGAGATTGGTGATCATGTCTACCTCAAGATCTCTCCTATAAAGGGAGTGAAGAGATTCAGTAAAAAGGGAAAATTCAGTCCCCGATATATCGGTCCCTTCAAGATTCTCAGTAATTTTAGCAAGGTAGCTTATGAGCTCGAATTGCCTTTAGATCTAGCCTCAATTCATCCATTCTTTCATGTCTATTTGCTCAAAAAGTGCATAGGTGACCCATCAGTCATAGTCCCTATTCAGATCATTGATGTTCAGAACAACCTCTCTTATGAAGACATTCTAGTCGAAATCCTAGACTATCATACTCGTAGATTGAGGAACAAAGAAGTCCCTCTATTTAAAGTTCTTTGGTGAAATCAGTCCGTCGAGGGAGCTACTTGGGAAGCAGAAGTAGATATGTGTACCAAGTACCCTCTCCTTTTCCCCGCCAACTCAGATCAAGCTCAAGGTAATAGTTCTCCTTAAGCTTACTCAATTTCATGATTAGTGTGCATCACTAACTTAGTATACCATAATAATCTTGGTATCAAGTACCACCACATATTCAGTCATGCATTCATGTATCAGATCAGTTATATAGTTTTGCATCAGATATGCATTCTTATTGTGAGAAAAGTTAGCTCTTCAGAACTTTCAGTTATGCATTTATGAATCAGTTACGCATGCATCAGATATGCATATTCAGTATGTTATGTTCAGCTTGTCAGTCACGTTCTTCATGAGATCATGTTCCAGTTATTCATGTTTAGCTCATTGTTTTCCCTCTCAATCAGTCTCATTCGAGGATGAATGTTTTTAAGGGGGAGATATTGTAATACCCATGCTTTTTCTTATCTTGAAAATCATCTCAAGGATGTTAGAACTTGATTTGAAATAAGAATTCATTCTTATACACGTGTTATTTCCATAATTTTTATTTCCTATCATGTGGGAAATTGAATAAGGTTTCCATCGATATATAATTCGCCCAAATCCGACACCCGAGCGAAGAGTTAGGTCCTTTTTAGTGAGACAATGTTTTGACCTGAGCCTTCAGCACGTCGCAGAGATAGCTCAAATGGCAATTGTCAATTTCTAGTGTTGCTCCGCGATACTGGTGCGTCGTGCCAAACTTCCAGGTCGTAGACAAGGTGGAAACGCAATAGCTCCGCATCGCGCTACCGTGAAATTTCTTATTTGTCAATTTTCAGTGACACGATGTGATAATGCCGCATCGCGCCAAGGGCCCAATTCGGAAAGTTTTATTAAAAAATTAAATTACGTGTCCAGGGTTAAAATGGTCAATTTGTCCCCCCTATATAAGCTTCCAAACACGGGATTTAGCCCTTATTCATCTAAAATATTGATGTTTTTCTCAAATACTCTCAAGAACTCAAGCTAGGGTTTCATAGAAGGTCCAATTTCAAGAAGGTTTCACCATCAATCTTCATGAAATCACGAACTAAGGTTTGCATATGTTCATTCATGGACTCCTTTCGTCGATGAAGTTCAAGAATCCCTTTTCTAAACTCATGTTATGGATTTTCTATATGTTTTCATGTTTTGACTACTCATGTTCATGTTTAATAAATGTGAAATTGGATTCTACTCCATGATTGTTGATAGTTTCTATGTGGGTTTAATTACTATAGCCATAGATTCATGCAACCCTAAGATTTAAACCTTTGAATGATGAAATTAGAATTGAATAATGATATTTACATGTACCATGCCTGTTATATGTTTGATTAAATGCCTAGATGAAGGAATATTGTCTAACTAGCATGATATCATGAAATCCCCATGTATGTTCAAGTTCATGCCTATTACATGTTTGATGAAACGCTCCTATGAATATAATATGTATTATGATGTTAGTCAAGTCTTCAAGTAAATCATGCTATGTCAGTTTCCTTCTATCGAGTCCTGGGGGTAATTGTACCTGAAATATTAGTTGTGTTCCTAGAGCCATGTCATGTTTTTATGATACTCTGCGTCAAGCTATGAACTCTTAGATTTCAGATAGTCTTATGACTCAGGAAAAATCTCCATGATCTCATGACTCAGTCAGTTATCAGATATCAGTTGTATTTCATCAGCCACGAAAATTTAGTAACTCAGTCCATGCTCAGTTCAGTTCAGTAAATCATTTTTAGCGTCTATTCAGATGGGAGTAGAAATTAGCACTGAGTGAACCCAAGGATGGGGCCTCACCTGTTATATGTGGGTATGACTCCTAGAAGCAATCCTTGCGTTCTAAAACTATGTAGCTAGCATAGGTTGAGACATCGTAGCCTTCTATATGAGGGTAGATGAGGTGTCTTAACCTGTTATTTGAGGGTTCCCTCCGTTCTCGCTAGAGCTACCTGTTATATGATGGTTACTCACATGTTGTCCTTACTAGTGGCGCGGTATTGACACCCTTCCAATCAAGGAATAGATTGGACCCCAGCTCAGCTATTATAACATATTTGGGGCATGTCGGTTAGATACTGCTTCCCACAGTTTCATGTTACAGAATTAGGACTGTCAGATACAGTCAATCAGTCTCATTAATAGAACTCAGATAGTTCTTTAGATTTCTAGACAGTCAGACACACACAACTCAGACATAGTATGGAACTCAGATAGTTTGATCAGATTCAGGACTGTCAGACACAGTCACCCATGTTATCAGTTGTATTCAGATACAGTCATTCATGTTATCAGTTATGTCATGTTATCAGTGTCCAGACTCAGTAGTTATGCTACTACGGTATCAGTATCATGTTATCACATTATCAGTTAGAGTTGCATATTTATGTATGCATTCTCATGTTCATGTTAGACAGTCAGTTAGCATTATTCATGCATGTGAACCATTGCATATAGCCTACCTCACATGTATACTCAGTACATATGTACTGACATATTTGGGCTATGGTGCTTTTTTTTATGTTATACCATAGGTTCAGAGACACGAGTTCTAGATCAGCAGTAGATTTGAGATTCAACAGTCAGAGTAAAAGTGAGTCCTCATCTTTCGAGGACATAATGATTTTCTAGTATCTCATTGATCAGCTTATTAGTTGGAGTTAGTTGGGTACATGTCCCATCAACTCCTTATTCAGATTCTTCAGATAGTAGAGACTTTCAGACTAGATACAGACTATCATTGTTTAGACTTCAGTTTTATTTTGGGTATTCTATTATCCCACACAAATGTTATGTTATTAAGTTATGTTCATGATCGAACCTTATGGCCTTTCAGTGTATGTTTTCGTATTATTATGTTATGTTATGCAGTATATAGGTACATGTATTAGTCATGGGTTAACTTGTGGTCCTTCGGGGTCATGAGCATCGTGCAACATTCCGATTCAGCAAATCGGGTCGTTACAGTAATAGATCAACATGTTTGCTTGTGTTGTCTGCTTAGATATTTTCTTTCATATTTGTTTATTTTATTTTTTTAATCTATTATATATTTGAGAATTACGAAAAAGTATTATAAATCATAATAATTAATAACATAAAATAATTAAAAAATATAAAAAATTTTGATTGACTCTCTAAATTTTATTACTGTCACATAAATTGGGATAGAAGAAAAAATATTATAAA
The DNA here is from genome assembly GCF_002878395.1 of Capsicum annuum. Lineage (NCBI taxonomy): Eukaryota > Viridiplantae > Streptophyta > Magnoliopsida > Solanales > Solanaceae > Capsicum > Capsicum annuum. The sequence continues at coordinate 176,965,997 of NC_061116.1, forward strand.
TCACAATAATTAATAATTTAAAGTATTTAAAAAATATGAAAAATTTAGTTATCTCTCAAAAATTGTATCAATATCACATAAACTGAGATAGAGGGTATAACATATGTTATTTAACGATTACGTAAAAGTATTATAAATCACAATATTAACCAAAAAATATTCTTCACGTTGGGCCCGTGCTAATATGGGCCACATCCCTCCTAATCCAAAAATAAAAGAAAATCAGTCTTATCATTAAAATAGGCATTTAATTATTTTCCTATATTTTAGATTTTTATTTTTATTTATTTATTTAGCTAAAAAATAAAAAGATGATTTTGTCTATTATATAGACTTTAATTAAGGACAAAAAATTGAAATCATTAATGTCATTTCTACTTTTTGAGAAACTTACCAATTTCATTGTCCTCTACGGATTTAACATTTTCAACCTTTCCACTTTTTAGAAATTGGTAATACATCTTAGAGACCAATAGGCTTGAGGAGAATGAAATATAGTATGGAAGATTAAGAAGAAATTTAAAGATAATTATGATATTTTATTTAACAATTTAAGCCTTGTTATGAAATATAAAACAAAGAAGAAGAAGAATAGAGAGAAGAGAGTGATTATTATTCTCTTGAGAAGTTTCTTGATAGGTTCATTACAATGAAGAAAACCTCTTTATTTATAGGAAAAAACTAATCTTGGGGTTTCTAACTTTTTCATAAATAGACATCCACTATATATGGTAAAGTAGACATTCACTATATATGGTAAGTAGATAATTACTATATATGATAATATATTTATAACACTCCCCCTTGAATGTCTAATGTTTTTTGTCGGCATCACACATATAGCATGTGTGCCGTGAGTGAGAGGTCAATCACTTTGTTAGATAATATGCCTCATTAAAATCTTACTAGAAAAAATCCAGTGAAAAAAATCTAGTGAAGGAAAAAGAGTACACATCTCTAACAATACGCATTTAGATTGCCTCATTAAAAACCTTACAAGAAAAATCTAGTGGGACAAAACCTCATAAGGAAAAAAGAGTACAATGCGTATTAACCCCTCCTAATGGGATCATCCTTGAATCTTTGCATCTCGATCTTGTGCACCATATTCTTGAAGGTAGTAGTTGGAGGAGACTTGGTGAATAAATCAGCTACATTGTCACTTGAACGAATTTGTTGCACGTTAATATCACCATTCTTTTGTAGCTCATGTGTATAGAAAAGCTTTGGCGAAATGTGTTTCGTTCTATCTCCTTGAGTCTTCCCTTAAGTTGTGTTGTGCATGCTGCATTATCCTCATAAAAAATCATGGGTACTTTGTCACATTTCAAACCACATTTTTTGTGAATGAGATGTATCATGGACCTCAACTACACATACTCTTGGCTTGCTTCATGAATAGCTATTATCTCAGCATGGTTCGATGAAGTGGCTACAATAGACTGTTTTGTATATCTCCAGGATATGGCAGTACCCCCACATATGAGTACATAGCTTAGTTGAGATCCAGCTTTATATGGGTTAGATAAGTACCCAACATCAGTATAACCAACAAGATCGGGACTATAATCTTTAGAATAAAATAAGCTCATATGTTAGATCTCATTAGGATGCCTCCTAGAAGGAGCAAAACTATACCTTGCTAATACATTGATCGAAAGGTTATATTGGGTCTTGTAGTAGTTACAAGACACATTGGTACACCAATTACATTAATATATATAACTAATTCAATTCGGTATATTTCTCATTCCAGCAAATAATCTATTGCTTTTGAAAACTCTCTAAGAGTTTCAATATTTTTCAAGCTATAAGCTTATACAATATAAGGATTATAAATAAGTTTTTTAGAAACTTTTATATGCTTCAAACATTTTGAATCCTTAAAAAGTTTTCATATAAATTTTGTCAAGTGACAATATTCAACATTTCATATGCGACATTTTCAAGTGTCTGGATTACAATCAAATAAGTTTTTATACTTATCAAGATGCATCCTTTCACGTCACTTGATGAATGTTTCTACGTCAGCATACTTAAATAAACGTAGAATTTGAATCCTCATAATCTTTCACAATATTGCGTCAATATTATATCAAAGATATTGATGATATATCATTTCTTATTGGTTCACAATGTGACATAACGTTTTGAGATCCCATCACTTCATTATTTTTAGGTACCTGAACCTCTCATAAGGTTTCATGAAGTGTTATGTCGTAGGTTTTTCACGAGCACATTGCCTTCTTATTATGATTATTTGCTCCTTATCCTTTTTAAGGATTATTTTATTTGAAATCGATTGGTCTACCACGCTTCACGCATGCATAGACTATATCCTTTAGGGACATAAAATAGGAGCATTTGCAACTTAAATATGAGATGCTTTCGACATTTGACGTGAATAATCTTTTGAATGGGGATCTGGTGATAAGTCCTTACATATTTCATAGCTACTTATAATCTCTCCCTTATGTTAGAAAAACTAACATACATCCTCTATCTTCTTTGAAGAATTCATCTTTGTGCATTATGGTATATTCATTAATAGTATACCGCACATCAAAACTATTAGATAGACAATGTGTGGTTCCTGATTCAGAACCAACTTTGAAGGAAAATTAATCATAATTTATTGGTTTGATGCATACAAGTACTTTTGTATATAATATTTTAAACCAATACATGAAGCTTTTGTTCTCATTGGCAATGGTTTAGCTATTTATCGAATGTATTCAATGTCAAATCATCATCATCAAGATGAGTTGTCTTGATTACACAATCTAAAAATTATGCTCTTAACTCAATTTTGTTGAGCAAGCAATTTTATGAATGTCAAACTGCAGGTTGACAATAAATGTATAAGTGATCATCTTATATTGATGGGATTTTAACAGATCACATGACAGATGAACGGGCCCTTAATCACCTTTTATACTTAACAGACTTTAAGGGATCTGATCCCAAAATTAGTTGGTCTAACCAACTTATCATGAGAACAAGCAACATTAAAAGTTCATGAAGAAGTTTCTAGTTCTTCAAAAGATGTTTAGTATTCAATATGCACATCTTTAGGATATTGCAATCAATATGCACATCTTTAGGATGTTGCAATCGTTCATGTCAACTTATAAATTTTTATTCTAGCAAACTCCAAGTTTATCATGACATGCACCTTTTAGTTTAGTAAATTTTAGATTTACTATTACATGAATAAATTTCAGATTTACTTCTGCCTCTTTCGGGGGTGAGTGGTAATAATATCATAATCAAGTGTACGTTTATATTAATAAGCTTGTCATTCTCCAAGAATGGAATATAATCGTGCGTAAGTCTATCAAATATTGATAGCTTATAACATTTTTCATGATATTGCTACTTCAGGAGAAAATTGAGGCATACATATAATGTAAAGAGTTTTTCTCTAACATACCTTATAGTCATAATAAGCGTGTGAAAATATTATTACTTTTGATGATTATTATCATATTGTCCCTTCACGCTTATATTCGTACATTCAATCACTTGTCTTCTTTCAGACATATTAAGCATTGCTACCACATTCACTTCATGGAATGAAGCATATCTTTCACGACTTTTTATCAAATACACATTATTATGCCTTAGCCATCATAATATGATCAATATAGTGCATTGAGATTCAAACTCAACGTTTTATCCATATAAAGACGTCTTATGCATAAATCGATAGGACTTGAACCCAACATCTTATTATCATGTGCATTAAAGCTCTAGCTTGATGTCTTACCCTTTTAATATGATGATATTTGAATCTCCACTCTTACCCTCAATAAATAAGGTAATATGTTAAATTGTAAAAGCCTTGCCCTCAAACCTTTGATATATTACAATATAATTATTATATACATAATTAAACAACTTACGTTTCAACATAATTGAGGACACAAATTAATACTAATTTTGATTTAAAAAATATAAAGATAAAATAAATTGTCAAGGTAACGCTTATCCTCCACCTGAAGCCTAACAAGATGCTGCACAACCAACTTTAAGATATACTCAAATATGTTTGTAATAAAATTAGGCAGAAAAATCGTGTCAGTATGCAGTTGTTTGGGTTGGTTGCATGTCCTCATAAAGATTCATACAAGATAATTTATATATTGAATCAGTACAAGATTATTATAATTAACTTATGTGAAAACAAAATGCAAGGACAAAGATAATAATATTCAATGATACCTTACCCTTCGTATAGCCTTCATATTTAGGATGGTAGAGTCTTGTGCTGATAACGTGTTATGAAATATAAAACAAAGATGAAGAAGAATAGAGAGTGATTATTGTTTCTCTTGAGAAGTTTCTTGATAGATTCATTGGAATGAAGGAAACTCTTAATTTATAGGAAAAAACTAATCTTGAGGTTTCTAACTTTTCTATAAATAGACATCCACTATATATGGTAAAATAGACATTCACTGTATATGATAATATATTTATAGCAAGCCTAAACTTCATTGTTGTATATTGATTACTAGAGGAGCATGACCCGTGATATTTATTTATCTTTTCAATCTTGATATATTTAAATAATTTTTTTTAATAAAAAGATTGCATATGTTTTCTAGAATTCATCCGGAATCTAGCATGAGTTCAACATATGTTATTTTAATATGTATTTAGATAATTTAAGTTGTTAATTATCGTAATTTATAATATTTTTATGTAATTTTCAAATTAATATACGTTACTTTTCTTGTCCAAATTTTTGTGGCATTGATAGTCAATTATATTTTAAAAATAATTTAAGTTTTTAATTATTATGATTTATAATACTTTTCTTCTATTCCAACTTTAGTGACACTAATATAATTTTAAGATTCGACCAAATATTTTATATCTTTTAAATTTTTTAAGTTGTTAATTATTATGATTTCTAGTATTTTTCATGTAATTTTTTTGAAATATATAGCATATTGAATTGTTTTTAGATATTTTAAGTTGTTAACTATTGTAATTTATAATACTTTTTATGTAATTTTTGAATAATATATGCTACTCTCCTTGTCCAGAGTTTTGTGTCGACGATAGCCAATTATATTTTTTTTAAATAATTTAAATTTTTTTTATCATTGTGATTTATAATATTTTTTCTATTTCAAATTATGTGGCACAATGCTTAAATAACCATAATGATTAATTAGGAGTGATATAGTAAAATGTAATTATTATTTATTATTTTTATTATGTGTATGTGTTGATTCAAGAAGAATTTGGAAATATTTAGAAATGTGTTGAATGTTACAAATGTTAACAATCCATTTGGTGCTTCTTGATTTCTCTACATTTATCTCTTGTGTGTTTTTACTCTTTTTCCCTTATAGTATATGTAGTAATTTTTTTTTTAAAAAAAATATCATGAAAATTTTTATTCATAGTAT
>NC_061116.1:176971519-177031546 GCF_002878395.1 Capsicum annuum
ATATATATATATATATATATATATATATATATATAGTAAAATCGTGGATTCAATATTATTAATTCTTCAATACATAAGTAACTTATAATAATTAATTGCGGGTGATACATTAAAATCACGATTAAAGCAGCAGAAAGCAGTCAATTTTTAAATATTTTTTTATTAATTATTATTATTTACAGTACTTTTTATTTCATTTTCAAATAATATATGTTGCTTTATATCTTCTTCTGTCTCGTTCCAATTTATGTGGCACTAATATTATTTTGATAGTCAATCAAATATTTTATGTTGACATATCATTTTTTTATTCTTATTTTTCTAATACATAAATGACTTATAATAAGGAGTGATATAGTAAAATAATCGTTCAAAAGACAAATTTAATTTAAAACATTAAGAGTTAATTTTGCATTTTATGTCTATTTTATTTTTAATTAAATATTATTTATTTTCTTAATACTTAGATGACTCATAATAATTAATTAATAGCGATTGATTATGTTATTACTATAAAAATTAATATAATTTTATCATATCCAAAGTAATCATCGATAATTCACCGAAATAGTATATTAATTAAATACGGATGCTATATTTGCATATGCAAAATATGATATTATTAAACATTATTGGATAGTGCATTATATTTATCTTTCACAATAATAAAATTTTACTATATATTTTTCTTTATTTCTTTTTAACTTGATACATATTGACCCAACACAAATTCTAAGAAAACAGTCATTAGAAATTTATTTTATTAAATTAAATTTATTAATTTTGTACTTTAAAAATTTAAAGTTAAGTTTAAATATTAGTATTTCTATATAAGAAAAAAATAATTTTAAAATTTAAATTTACTAAAATAAATAAATAAATAAAAATATTAATTTTCTATATAAAAGTCAATTAAAATAATAAAATTAATTTACTTTAAATAATTATTTGAAATTAATTAAGATAATTTTTTATTTTGTCATGATTTATGGTGCACCGATAAAATTTTGAGAGTTGAATAGAACTTTTATCTATTTTTAAAAAAGTATTTTAACTTTGTTAATTATTGTGATTTATAATAGTTTTTACGTAATTATCAAATAATATATTTACTCCTTGTGTCCCAATTTATGTGGCTTTGATACAATTTTGAGAATCAACTAAAATTTTTATATATCTTTTAAATATTTTAAATTATTAATTATTATGATTTGTAGTACTTTTTCTTTTATCTCAATTTATGTGGCATTGCTAAAATAATGAGAGCCAATTAAATTTCTATATGTCTTTTAAATATTTTAAGTTATTAATTATTGCGATTCATGGTAACAAATTAGTTTTGAATATGATAGTCAATTAAATAAATAAAAATTTCTTACTTCCAATATGTAGTTATAGTTAATTAATATAAATTAATAGAATATATTAAATATTTAAATCATTATGATGAAACAATGAAATTATTATATATTGGGGTATGATATGTAATTAAGTGGGAGTGGAGGAGTTTTTTGGTAATTGCATGAGAGGTTATATAATAGAAAAGAAAAGAAATGTAAAGTTATGTATTAGTTCCTGTGAAAGTCATAACAAAACCTAGAAAATAAAAAATAAAATGGAAAATTAACACAAATTTACCAGCTATTAGCATCATTTTATTCATAGATTAAGGCTACCAAAGTCCAAATGTGACCGAAATATATTGACTTCTGAAACAGGAAAATTGACAGGTCACTGTAAAGTCTCAGCATCCCACTTTCAACATGTTTGCTGATCAAAGTTGATATTTTACCTTTTCATCTAAAATTACTTTTCTATATTTTATTAAGTGGATATAGTTGAAATACATGAACGAGGCTATATATAGAGTAAATATCTAAAAAGATCACCCAATATGTGAAATCAATTAGTAAAGTCACTAGGGGGTTTGGGCCACAGGTGACGAAAGAGTTTTAAAAAGAGGTGTAGGTGATACAAGTCTCAATTATTAGTTGGAGGTGACAATTACTTTATTATGGATTAAGAAAGTTGAAAAAATTTGAAAATAACCCACAAGTTTTTAAATTTACACTTTGATCTCAATATATATCTAAAATAACGAAAAATAGAGGAAAAAAAGTGTCTTTCTCTCTCTTCTAATCCATTGTTGTTTTCTCTCTCTTAGCAATTTTTGTTGTTCATTGTTTCTATTTCTGCTGCTTTATTCATCATTTTCTGCTTCATTATCATCATCTTCTACTTCATTATCATCTTCATCTTCTTCTTATCGATCATTTGTTGTTGTTGTTGTTGGTACAGTGCTACTGTTGCGATCTGACCAATTTCTTAGATCAAATTTTGTTTACTACATCACTTTCCACTTTGGCATTACTTCATAGGTGACTTTGGTAAGTAAAATTATAATTTTTATTCGTATTTGTCATCTGAGTACACTTCTGTTTTCCCAATAATGGATAGAACCTCGATCATGAATCCAACATAAGTGCCCACAATTTAAACAGATCAATTATCTGGTGCATCAGATGAGTAATCTATTGCATCAGGAGATTTATCTGTTGCATCAGACTGTTTATCTATTGCATCAGACGTATTATCTATTATATCAGGATGTTTATTTATCATAGGTGACTTTGGTAAGTAAAATCATGACTTTTATTCGTATTTGTTATCTGGGTACACTTCTTTTTTTCCAACAATGGATAGAGCCCCGATCATGAATCCAACATAAGTGACTATAATTTAAACAAATCAATCATCTGGTGCATCAGATGAGTAATCTGTTGCATCAGAAGATTTATCGGTTGCATCAGAATGTTTATCTGTGGCATCAGACGTATTATTTGTTGCATTAGACGTATTATCTGTTATATCAGGATGTTTATCTGTTGCACCAGACTAATTATCTGTTGCATCAGAATGTTTATCTGTTGCACCAGACTAATTATTTGTTGCAACGAATGATTAATCTGTTTGAAACAACACAAATCAACCCCTGGGACAAACCCAATAGATAACCAATATGTTTCAACTCTTTTGCTTCTGGATTCAAAATTATTCCTTACGTCCAATTACCCGTCCTTAATTTCCTAATTCGATTTCTCATTTTACTTGTCTTTTTCATTAATCAAGAAAAGATTAAAAATTCATGTTTTACCCTTTGCATTAATCACTTTTCTTCAAACTAAAATGGAAACATCATTTAATAGGGGGACTATACGTCGACCGACGTTAAAAACTTTCTTCTCTTATGAAATTTTGATTGAATAGCAAACAATGGTTATTTTAAACACGTCTACTGTCCCACCAACTGATCAGTGGGTTATGGCAAACTAGACATGTTATTAATTATTTTTCTTAATCAATGTGGCATCTCAATTTGGGACGGATAATTTGAGACGGAGGGAGTACGAATTAAAACGTTAGAGCCAAGTAAAACAACAAACTAGTCATCTGTTAAAACAGACTATGTATTTGTTGCATCAGACTTCTTATCTATTGCAACATGAGTAATCTATTTTGAACAACACATCAACCCCTGCCACAAACCCAACAGATAAATCTTGCTATTTCTACTGGATTATAAATTATTCCTTTTTACGTCGAATCGTCGACATATTTGTTGAGAAGATAATAGATAGAATAAAAGTTAAAACGTCAAAGATCAAACATAGTTTATTTATTAAACAAAAACAAATAAAAATACATATAATAGACTAAAAGAAAAATATTATTATTATTATTATTATCATCATCATCATCATCATCATCATTGCCAGCCGTCCAATCTTCAACCGGAAGTAGCAAGGCCCTCCTCAGCCTGCGTATCTCGCGGAGTATTCTTGCTCTAACTCCTCCCAGTTCCCATTGCAGGTCACGAACTTGATTCTGAAGTTCATTCATGACGTCTTGCAGAAAAGCAACGTCCCACACTGGGTCAGCCATAATCTTATCTTCTAGAATGTAATATGAAAGATGAGATGCAATAAATAAATAGAGTGTAATTGAATGAACAATTGAGTTAGGAGGGACCTATTTATAGAGGATTGAATTTGATTGAGAAGCAAAAAGGCATGACTATTCACCTCCATACTTTAATTATATTTTTGATCAAATTAAGAAAATAAATATTGTGATATAAGTCATAACTTTTTAGATTATTATTATTAATTAGTTCTTTCGAAGAATCATTTTTATTGAGTTATGACAACAGATTCTATATCTGTCGCATCAGATAACACATCTGTGACAATAGATATATTATCTATTGCAACAAATATAAAATATGTTGCATCAGATAGCCTATTTGTTGCAACATATAATCTAATTGTTCACCTTCATTTATTAATTACATTTTTTATTAATGTGAAAAGTAATGACTTAATTAAATTAAGAAATATTGTGATAAGTCATGACTTTTCAAATTATTATTATTAATTAGTTCTTTCCAAGGACCATTTTTATTGAGTTGTGACGATAGATTCGATATCGGTTGCATCAGATAAATCATCTGTGACAACAGATATATCATTTGTTGCAACAATAGTGAACCTGTTGCATCAGATAATTTATTTGTTGCAACATATAATCTACTTTTTTTTTTTTAAAAATAACTATCATCATATCATTAATCCAAATTTGCTTACTTTTTTATTTTATAAATAAACAAAATACCTTTTCAAATTCCTTAATAAAATAATAACCATTTTATTATAAAATAAATAATTTTAAAAAATAAATTCAAAAATAAAAATGGTGAAAAGTCACGATCAGTTATTAAAATTGTGGTTATAAATTGTGTTTATCATTTATTTTCTTATTATTTATTTACAAAACATTTTTCATATTGAATAATCGAAAAGTCATGTCTTTTTCTTTTCACCCTCTCAATAACAACAATAACTCTTTTTTATTAATAACCGCCAGGTGCAACATATGATCGATCTATCGTAGCAGATTAACCGTTGTAGACACAAATGCTTCTCAATCCCTACCACCAACCGTCGACATGTTGAGAAAAAGGAATAAATAGAATGATTATTATTAAATACTAAATAAGAAATAAAAATTCAAAGTCAACAATAAAATGAAATAAATGTTCATAGATTTTTGAATCCCTTGGGAAGATCCGATATACAGAAGGAGGAAACTACATACAAGCGCTAAAATAAAAAATATTACCTAATTATTATTACTACTATTATTATTATTGTCAATCAAACATTTTTCATTCGGCAGCCTTGCTCCGAAGTTAGCCAAATCTCTCTAGAGTTCATCAAACTGCCATTAAAGTTCACGCAAGGACTCGATATGAATATTCTTGTACGAATTTGGATCATCCATATTTGTAAGGAGGGACCTATTTATAAATTCTTGTATCTCGAAAAGAAAATAAAATTACTTTAAAATAAATCTAACAGATGGGTAATCTGGTGCAAAATATATTCTTTCTACTAGATAACTTACAACATACTGACAATATTTTGCAACAGATGTATATATCTATTTAATTTCTGCAACAGGTTGATCAACTGTCGTAGTATATGTCTCCAATTATTTGACAATATAAACAGATATGTCATCTGTTGCAACTAGCTAGTCATCTGTTTATTCAATTTAAGCCATAGATGAACTATGAAGAATAAGGTGCGTGCAGATGGATCCACTATCAAATGTGTGGGAGTTAAGTATGTATTACTGATAAGATTATCGGGAAAACACACACAAAGTATAATATTTTTGTGAATGCAGTTTTTAACCGATTAGGCATTGATCATTCAAATAAGATCCTGCATTGTACCATTAGGTTTGATGGGTTCAAAATTGATAAGGCTGAGGACCTCATGAAGATGGTGCAGATACCCTGTTATGAATTACTGACGGTTGTTGCTCGTGTTTATGCATGTCAAGTTTTGAGAAGGGATCAATATTTGTCGTCACTGTAGAGATTCAATAGCGATTGAACTAACTTTTAGGGTGCATTGGACCGTTATAGGGCCTTCGAAGCTTAGAACTACATCTAACAAGAATGGAAAACCAATATAGTTATTGCCCTGGCCAAAATTTGTATGGTTGGGTTGCTCACTTGGGGTTATGATTATATGCCAGAAGGTGCGGTAAGAGAATGCTTTCGAGGGTAAAAAGGTGGTTGATGGAACACTATATCATCTGAGAGCTAATTGAAGAAGAGACATAGGGTAGAAAGTAACTTCTAACGAATCTGATCGATGGAATTATCTTAACAGATGCAAAATCTGAATCAAGTGCAAATATGAAAGTGTATCCGGTAATGTAATTTTGTATGTTGTGTCTCTGAAAGAAAAATAATGCAGATGGACACTTTGTTAGGGAGCTGCGTGGTCGGGATTATCACCTAGGTAGAAAATAGGAGAAGACCCACAATGCAGCTTCACGGGCATCGAGGGTTGAATAATATCCAGCGAGTCTAGAAAACTTACGCCAATAACAACTGTAGTTAAAATAAGAAAACTAAGCGAAGGCGACAATTTCTGAATTTTAAATTTCATCCCATGACTTCTTATTTCTGTTTTTGATCAGGTCCACTGCCGTTGACCTGATCGGACCCACAAACGAGATTGAAAGGCAAATAGGGTATCATTACTTCCTTAGCAATATGGATTAATTGATTGTGTTTTCTTGCCTTAGCATGCTTTCAACATTCCTTGGAGAATATTAAATGCTTGTTGTAGTATGTGAATCTCGATAATTTTCAAGCTTGTCTCCAGCTTGCTGATTCTATATTTAAACTGGTCGTTGCTGTCTTCAAAGTTGGTAAGGAGTTTCTCGTCTCTTGTGAGCTCGATCAGGAACACTACCTTCAAAGTTGTGGCATTCTAGAAGCCCTTCAGAACACTTTCTTCAGAAGCCTTAACGGATACATGGAGGGTCGCTATGTTTGTTTTAGGTCAAAATATGTTGATGAACGTTGAAGATGTAGTCCCAATAGTTGAACAACACACTTTTATCAAGCGTTGCTCCATGCATATTTCTCAACCAATTTGATAAATTAGTAAGCATGGAGTTACGTAGAGTGTGATCTAAACCAGATCTACCAAGACTATCAAACATTACGTAACTCTGAGCTCATTACCCTATCAAAAAAATATGCTCGAGTTAGTGCACAAATCAAACAAGCCCAATCTATCAGCCTTTCTGCTGATCACTCTTCTCCAATATAGATGACAAGATATCTACTATGCAAAAGTCTATACCATCGCCAGACATGCTTGCCTGGGAGCAATTCTTCAGAGGACATCACCAGCTATCTTCAGAAGAATTGCTCCCAAGCAAGCATGTCTGGCGATGGTGTAGACTTTTGTATCACAGATACCTTATCATTTATATTGGAGAAGAGCGACCAACAGAAAGGCTGAGAGATTGAGCTCATTCGATTTGTGCACTAACTCGGTCATATTTTTTTGATAGTGTAATGACCTCGGAGTTACGTAACGTTTGATAAGATTGGTAGAGCCAATTTAGATCACACGCTATGTAACTCCATGCTTACTAATTTATCAAATTGGTTAAGCAAGACGCATTGTGCAACGCTCGATAAAAGTGTGTTGTTCAACTTTTGGGACCATATCTTCAACGTGGATCAATACATTTTAACCTAAAATAAATACAGCGACCCTCTATGTATTCTTTAAAGCTTCTGAAGAAAGTGTTCTGAAGGGCTTCTAGAATGCCACAACTTTTAAGGTGGTGTCCTTGATCGAGCTCACAAGAGATGAGGAACTTTTGACCAACTTCGAAGACGACAATGAACAACTTGAATACAGAATCAAGAAGCTGGAGGCAAGCTTAAAAATTATCGGGATTCACATACTACAGTAAGCATCTGATCTTCTCCAAGGAATGTTGAAAGCATGTTAAGGCAAGAAAACACAATCAATTATAACCATATTGCTAAGGAAGCAATGATACTCTATTTTTCTTTCAATCTCGTTTGTGGTTTTGATCAGGTCAACGAACAGTGGACCTAATTGAAAACACAAACAAGAAGGCATGGGATGAAATTTAAAATTCAGAAATTGCCGCCTTCATTTAGATTTCTTATTTTAACTGGATTTGTTGTTGGCGTAAGTTTTCTAGACTCGCTGAACATTATTTCAACCCTCGATGCCCGTGAGGTTGCTTTGTTGGTCTTGTCCTATTTTCTACCTAGGAGATAATCTCGACTATGCAACTCCCTATAAAAGTGTCCATTCGCATTATTTTTCTTTCAGAGACACAACAGACGAAATTACATTACTAGATACACTTTTGTATTTGCACTTGATTCAGATTTCACATCTGTTAAGATAATTCCATCGGCCAGATTCGCTAGAAGTTACTTTCTACCCTATGTTTCTTCTTCAATTAGCTCTTAGATGATATAGTCTTCCATCAACCACCCATTTTCCCTCGAAGGCATTCTCCTACCGCACCTTCTGGCATCTAATCATCACCTTGAGCGAGCTACCCAACCATATAAATTTTGTCCAGGGCAATAACTATATTGGTTTTCCATTCTTGTTAGATGTAGTGCTAAGCTTCGAAGGCCCTATAAGGGTCCAATGCATCCTAAAAGTTAGTCCAATCGCTATTGAATCTCTTTACAATGACACCAAAACTAGATCCCTTCACAATGCTTGACAAATAAACATGAGCAACAACCGACATTAAATCTTAACAGGGTATCAGAACCATATTCATGGTCCATCAGCCTTATCAGTTCGGACCTACCAATCTTAACTATAAAATTACATACATATTGTTTGAACGATCTATGAATAATCAGTAAAAACAACATTTACAAAATTAGTGCACTCTATGTGTGTTTCCACAATAACATTATCAGTAATACATACCTCCCACATATAAAGTGGTTCCATCTATAAGCAGCTTATTCCTCTGAACCCATCTTTACTGTAACCTCTTGTGATAGTCCAGCAAAAGTTGATCAACTGTCAGTTCCTTATATCTATAAGGAAGAGGAAAAAATTGATGTCACAAAAAGAACATTATTCATCTGTTGCATCAGATGTGGAGTCTATTGCAATAGATGTGGAGTCTGTTACAACAGATGTGGAGTCTGTTGTAACAGATGTGGAGTCTGATGGAATACATCAAACCAAACTTTCTGGTGGTTTGATTTGTTCCAACAGTTTCTCCATCTATTGCAACATCAATAACAGTATAAACATCAACAGCAAAGAAACAACAACATTTGTTCTAACAACATCATCAACAACAAAGGAGCAACATCCTTTGTTCCAGAACCATCAACAACACCACACCACAAGTTCCAACAATGCCAACCCCACCAAAAACATCAATAACTGCATCAACAATAACGAAACAAACAAAATACATACAAAAAAATATGATATTGCCAACAAGGCTTTTAAAATTCTCCTAACAGATGACCTTTTTCACATATTGTAATAAAAATTCTCGGTTTGTTTATTCAACACTTGAAAATTCCTTCAATTTTTTTAGTAAATATGATACGAGTAAATAGTAATTAAATAAAAAATAGATGTAAATAACTTGCAAAGAAAAAGATGAGAATGAAAGAGCAATAATGAACCATACCTTAATATCAAAAGAAAAATTTCAATCAAGGAAGGATATGGATCGGTTTAGATCCGAAAAGATATTTATGAGAAGAGAAGAGAAAAATGAGAAAAAAGGTTGTGACCCTAAAGAGGAGAGAAAGAAAAAGATGAGAGTTGAATAAAATAAACTGCAGCTGAAGGAAGAGATGAGATAATTTCTATAGATGTATTGTATACGTAGACGTGGGGTTTTTTAATATTCATTAATTAATATTAATTAATTGCATTAATAATTTGAGGGGTACGACGAAGACTAAGACTAGTGACATTGAAAAAATAAGACAAGATTGCTCAATGAACTCACTTTTGAGATATCCAAGAAACATTTTTAACCACCTTTAGTAGTAAGTACTACTACTTGATATTATCTACTCAGACTAGAAGTTTGCTTTCAAATCAAAAGAGAAAAAAAGATTTTCAAATAGCTATGTTATCTGTTGTAACATATATAAATATCTATTTATAAATCCGAACAACTCAATCATCTGTTATAACAGATATAAATATCTGTTTAAAAATCCTAACAACTTAGTCATCTATGACAACAGATGAAAATGTCCTTTTGATAATTAATTAAATCAGATATGTTATCTGTTACAATAGATATAAATATCTGTTTGAAAATTTTCAACAACTCAGTCATCTATCACAATAGATGCAAATGTCTATTTGATAATTAAATCAAATATATTATCTGTTGCAATAGATGTAAATACCTATTTGAAAATTTTCAACAACTCAGTCGTTTGTTGCAACAGATTTCATTGCAATTGATTTAGGTGGAACTAAGGATGAATGAATGAGCTAGCAGGTTCAACTACAAATCCAATCAAGTCTTTTCAATTGCATGGTGTTGGTATTGCGTTCATCTCAACCCGAGTCGTCGATCTTTCACTCTGAGTTGAAATGAGTTCTCATCAACTCAATGTTAGGATAGTGATAGTACCTAGGTTGATTTAGATAGAACTAGGGATGGATGAATGATCTCTCAAGGTCAACTACAAATCCAATTGAGTCTTTACAATTACATAGCGTTGGTATTGTATTCATCCCGACCCGAGTCGTTGATCGATCACTTTGAGTTAAAATAAGTTCTCATCAACTCAATATTAGGATAGTGATAGTACCTAAGTTAATTTAGGTGGAACTATGGATGAATGAATGAGCTAGCAGGGTCAAATACAAATCCAATCGAGTCTTTGCAATTGCATGACGTTGGTATTGCGTTCATCCCGACCCGAGTCGTCGATCGATCACTTTGAGTTAAAATGAGTTCTCATCAACTCAATGTTAGGATAGTGATAGTACCTAAGTTGATTTAGGTGGAACTAGGGATGAATGAATGAGTTCTCAGGGTCAACTACGAATCCAATCGAGTCTTTGCAATTGCATGGCATTGGTATTACATTCTTTCCGACCCGAGTCATCAATTGATCACTCTGAGTTGGAATGAATTCTTATCAACTCAATGTTAGGATAATAATAGTACCTAAGTTGATTTAGGTGGAACTAGGGATGAATGAATGATCTCGCAGGGTTAACTACAAATCCAATCGAGTTTTTGCAATTGTATGGCGTTGGTATTATGTTCATCCTGAACCGAGTCGTCCATCGATCACTCTAAGTTGAAATGAGTTCTTATCAACTCAATGTTAGGATAGTGATAGTACCTAAGTTGGTTTAGGTGGAACTAGGGATGAATGAATGAGCTCGTAAGGTCAAATACAAATCCAATTAATTTTTTGCAATTACATGGCGTTGGTATTGCGTTCATCCCGATTTAAGTCATCAATCGATCACTCTGAGTTGAAATGAGTTCTCATCAACTCAATGTTAGGATAGTGATAGTACCTTAGTTGATTTAAGTGGAACTAAGGATGAATGAATGAGCTCTCAGGGTCAATTATAAATCCAACTGAGTCTTTGCAATTGCATGGCGTTGGTATTGCATTCATCCTAACCCGAGTCATCGATCGATCACTCTGAGTTGAAATGAGTTCTCATCAACTTAATGTTTTAAAAACTATATCTTTTAAAATTTTTAAAATTAATTAAGATCAATTCAGACCAAATTAGCAATTTCAAAACTTGTCATTCTTTTCCAAAATTACAAATTAACCCATACAAATCATCCATTTGCGCGAAAACTTTTCATTTCAAATCTTAAGTTCTCACTCTTCTCTCTCTCTCTCTCGGGGTCACCTCTCCTTCTCAACAATACAAATAACAACTACTCAACATATTGCTCAACCTTTCAAAAAGGTTAATTTTTTTCATTTACGATTACATATAGTTTTTTTTTGACTTCATTCCCGGTTGTATCCGTCATTTTCTCTGTCTTCACAGGTAACAGAGTTTGAGAAGAGTTCTGCATTTGTTCTTTATTCTAAAAAATAGGAATTTTTAGTTAATGATGAAAAATAAGACTTGTATTATCTTCGAGAATGGGTTAATAATTTTGAGTTTTGATGCTAAAAAAGTAGGAAGCACCCGAGAAAACCCTAGTTTTTCTCTCAATTTTTTATTGACTGTCGTGGTATTGTTGGATGGTGTTTGTGGTGTTATTGGTGGCTATTGTCCGTGGTGTTGGTATTTGTGTTTTTTGGCGGTGGTGTCAGTGATATTAGTGGCATTAGTGGTGGCGTTGGTTGTGGTAGTGGTGGTGCACCTGTTGCAACGGGTGAAAGATCTGTTGGGAGATATTAAATAGGTCTTCAAACAGATTCCCCATCTGTTCCAACTAATGGGTTATCCATTGGAGTATTTTCTTGTAATGTGGTGTAGAATAATTTATTGAAATTTATCCACCTGTTGCAACAGGTGGAATATCTGTTGGGAGATATTAAATAGGTCTTCAAATAGATTCGGGTTCCCCATCTGTTCCAACTGATGGGTTGTCCGTTGGAGTATTTTTTTTGGTTATGTGGTAAGAATAATTTATTGAAATTTGTCTCACCTTTTTTTAAATTTTTTTGTAGACATCAAATGCAATGTATTTTTTATTTTTCTTTTGTTTGTAGTTAAAAGATGTCTCCCAAAAAAAAAAGAAATTGAAAGTGGAGAAAGTGGATCAACTTTTGATCACCAAACAAAAAAGGCTAGAATACAGATAGATTCAGAGGAACTTCCAGAACAATCTCAGTCAGGGCAAAATGAATTCGAGAAAAGTGATAACTTCTCTTCACCAATGGGGAGTGAAATAATATCGAAATTCTAACATGATTCTATCAAAACCATTAGTATTAACAAATTTCGAGTTGCGATGGTGACGAATAGCCCTAAAGCAGTATTTGATGATCTTGTACTTAAATTTCAGTTGGAGAAACCTATTGACGAACTTAGGAGTATTATGAAGAAGGAAACCATAGATGGACTTTTTAAGAAGAGTTGATTTGCATACTTTCTTGAGTTGTCTGGGCCCCGCCCTCTCCGTATCCCAATAATCATGATATAAGGCCTTCTCAAGCACAAGATCTAGTATGCAGAGGATGGAGGTCCGAAGGAGGGTGGAAAAAAGATGAATGAAGTTTGGATCAACTACTGTGGCATGCCGATTTGTTTTGGATTGAAAGAGTTTTCCATTGTGACGAGCTTGAGATGCGGTCGTCCAGAAGAAACTCCCATCAAGAAAACACCCCACAAAGGGTCCAACAAACGCAAGGTAAAAGAAAATGGGTTGCTGGGCATTGTTGGACCTAGCTACAAAGTGGAGGATTTGATGGCGGATCTCAAGAATAAAGACATACCAAAGCACTACAGGGAGAAATTGTGCTTAGTTTGGTTTGTCCATTCCGTTTTATTGAAAAGAGACATTAGGAAAGTCATAGAACATGATTTGTTGGCGCTTGATGATGATTTTAGGAAATTCAACGATTATTCCTAGGGATACGACAACTCCTACTTGACTGTCAAATATTTACTGAAAGAGCTAAAGCCAAAGAAGACCACATTATATGGCTTTTCTTGGGCTTTCATGGTAAAACTGATCACTATTTTTACTCATTCATTAATTTATATTGAATATACTTGTGACCTTTTATTTGTTTGCTTCCTGTTTACAATTTTTAGGCTTGGGTATGTGAAGCCATTCCTCCCCTCCGAAAGCATTTCAAGGATTACCCGGATAATATTTTTCATCCAAGGATCCTTAGGTGGTTGGCTACAGTAGAGAGCAACAAAAAAAATATTAATAAGGCTGATTTCTTTAACTCTCCGAATGATGCAGTACGTCTTCTTCCAACTAAAATAATTTGCCTCAAAGAAATATATTGAAATAGATGTTCCATCTGTTGCGACAGATGGGTCATATATTACAACAGATTACCCGTCAACTATAACTGGTGTAACAGATGGGTAATCTGTTGCCACAGATGATCCATATTTCACAACAGATTAACCATATGTTGCTCTGGTCTCTGAACCCTACTCAACAGATTACCCATCTACTGTAAATTATGCAACAGATGGGTAATCTAATACAATATATTATCAATCTGTTTTAACATACAGATCAGCTATTGCGGTAGCTAGATCATCTGTTGCATAAGTTGGCTGTGTTAACATAACCCGATCCCCATGTAACCCAACTGACTGTAAATTATTATTATATGATTTAAATTTCTCTTGTCTTTTTTTATAGGTTATGCATCCTTAGATCGTACCTACTATTGATGAGCTGGGGATGACTCTTTTCTTACTCTGGGTCTTATTGATACAAAAGAAGACCCAACGGTGGAGTTAATAAAGAACGAATTGGATGGAGCAACATCCATAAGAAGAGCAGTTAGGCAAGGTCAGCCTAATATTGAAGCTCTTCACGACCAACCTTAAACTGCAATAGATTGGGGTACTTCTTCTGGGGGTGTTGCTGGTAGAGTTGTTTATGATGGTGGCAGCCATTCTTCTGCTGCTTCTGCTGCCAGTCGTGATTATGAGCATGTTGGTGCTCAGCAAAAAATAAATATATTTGATAATACCCCTTGTATAGGTCCTCCCTCTCACCCCTACACCGGTTCCTTCCATCCTTACAGTGGTTCCTCTCACCCCTTCTCTCCCTCATGTTCTCATTGCAAATACAAAGTGTACAAAGACAGAGAGGATAAACTCCTTAAAAAGCTAGAGGCTATTGCTGAAGCTGTCGAGGAGTTAAAATCTAGGAGGGGTATCATACCATCCACGAGGTGAGAAAGCCATGCACTCCTACGATGAAGGCTAGGAGGAAGAGAAGAAAAATTAGACAAATTCTCTCCATTTTGAAATCAGCAAAAATTGCAACCCTCCCCGCTCCAATAGTTGTTGAAGTTCAGGGGCCGCCGAAGAAGGTGGATATATTCGCGGAGCTTGGCAAGGAGAAGAAGAAGGAACTGGAAGAATTCATCAAGATGAAGGTTCAAAAAGAATACACCATGCATTCATTTGCCGCCAAAGACTTCTCGAATATGACAAATATGTGTGTGTGGTACGAGGACAAGGTAAGTTTACTTTTGCTAACCTACCCTTCCAATCTACTCCATGAAGAAGAATCTACGCAGAAGATGTGTAATCTGTTGCAAAAACTTGGTATTCTATTACAACATAATACACATCTGTTGCATAAGTTGCGTTGGGTGGGTAATCTGTGAACTGATTCAGAGAACCCTTTGCATCAGATTTTTTTGACTATGTTTTTATTCCTTACAATTACTAACCTATTTAAAAATTGTCTTCTTATACCACAGTATGTTGATGAAATTCTCTGCCTCATGAGGTGCAGGCAAATAGTGTACCCGAATGCTTATGATGCTACCGATAGAATAATGGACCTCAACTTCTACAATAATTTTAAGGATAGGTACGCTAAAATCTGTAAGATAGCTGATTCCGGTAGCCTGAAATTTGATCAGTTAGTTTCTACATTCCAATGGGATGAAGAAGCGATTAAATATGTTATAGGGAAGAGGCCATATCTACAGGACAAAAGCTGGACCAAGGCAAAGAGAATCCTTGCAGTCATGAATGTAGATGTCACATATTTTTTCACTGTTGAGATACTACTATACGAGGAAAAGATTAAAGTTTATGACTACAACTTACCTGTCTTCAGTGAGAAGATATTTTTAACCCACATACAACCACTCTTAAAGTTATTGCCCAAGTTGTTGATGCAGAGTAAGCTGATTGATTATTTGTCGGTTGAAGTCTTAGCGAAGAAATCATAGGATTTTGAAGGTCGAAATAAGAACATCCAGCTCCCAAGAAATACAACCAATGCAGCGTGTGGGCCGTACTCGCTTGCATACATAGAGTGTTTGCTGACCGGTACATAAATGACCAATGTGTGCGACATCGTTATAGAAAAGATGCAATGGGTCTGGGCATATGGGGTACTAACTAAATGGTTGGAGCTTGTGTATAAAAAAGAACATATACAACGACAGAAACGAACGCGATAACAAATTTTTATTTCAAGCCAATTCACTTTACATGTAGTGGCAATAATTTTATGTCTGGCCAAGTTGAATTTTTATAATGCAAAAGATTTTATATCTGTCGTAACAAATATAATACCTGTTTTGATAGATTGATTATATGTTGGAATAGGTTGGTCATCTATTGCATTATGCAGATGTTCCCAGTCTGTCAGTCATAATAAATATACGATCCGTTGCAACACATAACTTATCTGTTGCAACTGATTGGTAATTTGTTGGAGCAAATAAAAAAAATAGGAAGACCTGTTATATAATTTCCAGCAGATGGCCTACGTGTTGCATCTCATGTTGCAACATATGTCTAAATCTGTCTGATACAATATGTCGTCTGTTGCAGCAGATGTATTATCTTTTGCGATATTTGAATCTAGTACTCCATTTCAATTAACATGTTCAAAACTAAGGTTTAATTATATTCATAGGCAGAATAAAATAAATCAAAGCCTTCAGAAATTACATGAAATAACTCAATATATAAATTAAATGTAAAAAAAATCATTATGGGTATAAAAGATCTATTCTACAAATAAATTAACAAGTTAAAACAAGGAGGATAGGTTATTACGTTGACGGACTCAAGCTATAAATATCTAATCAATATGGATAAGTTGTTCTTTATTCGGTGCTACGGAATTCGGCTTTGGTCGTCGTGGATCTTTAACGTCGGTTGCGTACGGCTTTTGAGCTTTTGCTTCCCTGTATTTCCATAAAAGAGCAGCATATGTTTTGCGGAGTAATCCGACATCAAGTCTATCATTTGGTACTTGTAATCCATTGCTAAAATACTCGGCATAGGCAGCAACAAAAGGACCGCAATCCTTGCCTTATAAAAAAAGAGATAATCCATATCTTGTAGTTCATGCAAGTGTTGTGAAATTTGTGAAATAAAACTAAACCATGACACTTAAACTTACAGGATACCAATGGTTTGTTGAGTAATTCCGTCAACATATTGTACATCAAATGGATTAGTCATTTTATCTCAGTATGCTTCAATCGTCGACCAATCAATACGAACCTTTTGGTCCAAAAAATCACTCATATCAAGGTAAGTAGGCAATATTTTGTCTAGCTTTTGTATCTCAGACGATGGCCCGAAATCTATCCTTCGCGACATCGAGTCATAAAATCGAATGCGCCTCTCTTTTAGAACGACGATAGCCAACACCCAATGGAATTTATCACCACAATTGATTGGGATGTACACTTCATCGACCAAATTCTAAGGTAAGCTAGCTGGAATGCTAAAACCTTTGATGATGTTGATTAAGCATTCCTCATTTCGGGAAACTTCCGACTGCTGTTGATAATACCTATCGTAGGCATTATTGATGTAAACTTTGTACAAACAATTGCCTGTTATGTATCTGTATTATTCTTGTATTTGTAACTTGGACTTATTTTGAAGGTAGTAAAAAATAACATCGATGTGCTTTACATATTATCAAACATTTCAGATTACATGATGAAAAAACAATACGCAGATGCAATTAAATAAAGTATTAATTAATAGTAATATATATGACATTTAAACCTTATTATTCCAGCAAGTTTGGGGCTGTGACATCAAATAGAACCAATTCTTCATTTTGGGATGTGCAACAACAAAGTTGAACAAATTAAAACTAAGACTCGATTCGTTCACTTATAGCGCTCGTCATTTTATTTTCTACATGATGATTTATATTTGTTAATGTCAGGTTCTTACAACAAGAATTGTATAAACCAATATCCATAAAATTGATTTATGTACCTGTCGGCATGATGCTTTAACAGCTCATCGACAATCCATTCTGAATAGTCGTTGATCAGCTGTGTTAGTTTTTTTGGAGCCTCGATCGAGATGTTGAACCCTTCAAATGGGTAATTCTTTCATTCTCTCAAACTGACAGGATCTACTTTTTCTTCATCTTTGAAAGCAGTTGATGGATTATCAACTGTGATATTATGATCTTTGGCAGTAGTTGTGACATCCACCTGGAAAGCCAGAATTATCAATGCTAAGTAGAAATATATAACAGATTTTCCATCTGTTGCAACAGATGAGTCTTATGTTGCATCAGATGGATTATCTATTGGGATAAATTCGAACAGGTAAATCAGAGAAGTACAATAATTTCGAACAGATGACCCATCTGTTGCAACATAAGACTCATATGTTGAAATAGATAACGAATCTAATGCAACAGATTAGACAAAAGTTGCAACAAATGTATATATATATTTGATAAATTTCAGCAGATGTATCATCTGTTGAAATAGATATGCGCCTGTTTGTTTTTTGGAACAGATGATGTACATTCACCTTCTTCAGCTCATGCTACTCTTCTGTGGCCCTTGCACACTGAACATCAGTGCAAGAAAAAGACAGAGGCGTTGAAATCTTTCCTTTTTTTATGATTGATGATGCCTTGGAAGTGTCTTTTCTTCTCCTCTTAGCCGCCTTGATCTCTAGTGGAGTGTCTAGATATGAAATCCTCTTTGATGAAATAACACCTCTCTTACATGTCATTTTCTTTATAGAAGCAGTTAGTGCATTAATAGTATTAATCACTCCATCGTGTTTCGCCTTGCAGTCTTGACATTTGCATGAAGAACATTCTCTAGATGCGGCAAAACCTGGAGAAAAATCTATACAACCATTATGATCATAATTATAATAGCTTGTTGTTTCAAAAACTGTAAGAGGAGCATCATTAGCCCCACCCTCCAAAATTATTTTTCTTGTGATGGCTGTTGCTCCAAACAGTTCCATTTTTATTCCATCAACGACCTTAGGGTCCGATAAAGTTTGTACAAACCGTAAAGTAAGAAAAAATATCATCTTCAACTCTCGGTTGGTCGGAACAAGCCACGGATGGACAATCTAAAATAAATCGGTACATATATTAAGAATGATGATCAAATCATTTAATCATTAATTAAAACAAAAACTTGATTAGAATTGGACTTACTGCTTTCTTGGGGGGGGGGTTGAAAAGATCAATAAATTTTGTATTTTTATCGGTTTTGGCCGACAACCATCTCACAATCTTGGACAGGAAACTTCTTCTTGGTAGTTCACTTGTTGTCTCAAATAAAGAATGACTTCAAATGCCCAAATCTATAGCATAACGCCAATAAATCAAAAGTATTATTGAATAAAAAAATGATGAATCATATCATGATAAAATAAATATTTACCATGAAGGCCCATGGAAAGCCATATAAGTTGATTGTTTTGGCGTTAACGGAGTCAACAAATATTCGACATTTATTTTGAAGCTTTCAGAACCCCAAGGATAACTATTAAATGCCTCAAGATCCTTGGAAATATTTATTAAACCGAGGCTTATGTTGTTGTTAACGTCTCTTGCCCAAAGAACATTATGTACAAACTAAACCAAGCACAATGATTTCTTGTGATTCTTTGAAAGCCCTATACCTTTCAGTGCTTCTATCGGATTTTTATTTTAGAAGCTTGGACCAACAATGGACTTCAGGTCATCACGATCACTCGGCTTGCCTTTCCTTTTTTGAGTGTGCGGGGTGCTTTTTTTGGGTCAGAGTAGGTATAACTTAAGAAGCAGAAGGAGGATAACATTTTAGTCCGGTAACTATGGCAAACTCCTTCCAACCAAAACAAACAAGCATGCCGCAGTAATTTATCCACACCTTATCCATCTTATCTTTGTTTTCATACATAAACCTACGCTTGAGAAAATCATATACCATTTTCATTTGGAAATGAGCATTGTTGTCCTCCGGTAAATCAAGCTATTGCCCAATCCAGCTTTCCCTGAAATAAGAATTCAATTTTTGTTCTCGAAGTATTTTTTCTGAAGGCATCGAAAGATTTTCCCATGACCGACTTAACCACGAGATCACCCGTTAAATCTGTGGCACCATCATATTGCATTCTTATAAAATAACGATCAATGCTGAAGGTTTTGAACAACTCTTTGGCAGAAGGGCTATTATCATTTGGATCATCTCTTTTGAAAGATTCCTCCTTCCCGTGTTCATTATTTTCTGCTCCTGATTGAGATAACGCTTGTAAAACAAGCACATAGAGCGGTGGATGTAGCTGAGCTGCTGCATTTGTTCTTTTACTTGACGTGATTCGATTTCTTTTCTTTTAGAAGCCATGTTATCTTAAATTAACAGTAAAATAACATAGATTACAATTGATTAATGCATAACAGTAATATAACAGTTCCAATAGACAACTAATCTGTTGCACCAGGTATATTATCTGTTTCAATAAATAACCGATCTGTTGCAACAGATGTGTAATACCCATGCCTTTTTCCTGGCTAAAAATCATCTCAAGAATGCTAGGACTTACTTTGAAATGTAAACTTATCTTTGTACACATAGTATTTTTGAGATTTTCACTTTCTATCACGTAGGAAATTTGACTTAGCTTTCCAATAGTACCAATTTTGTCCAAATACGACATCAGACGAGGAAGTTATGGACATTTTACTTGGAACTATCGGAAACGCCCAGTTATGAAGGCTAAGTTGACGGACCGCCACTTTGACTATCACAGCCAAGGCAGTTGAGCCACGTACTAGATAAGGACTGACGGACGAGTTGACGAACCGTCATCCAAGCCGTCAGCTCTTATCCAGTGAACCCCATTTCTGGTCCACGTCTGACGGGCTAAGTGACGGACCGTCAAGTGTCTGATGGATTGTTAGTCGAATCGTCACACGCCACGTTTAGTTTATTTCTAGTTCATTTTAGCAGGAGTATTTTGGTCACTTACCACTCGCCTATATATACCCAGATAAATCCGAATTCGGCCATTATGCTCACTATTATTTCACAAACATAAACTAGGGTTTCTCTCTAAATTTAATCTCCAAGAACAAGACCCAGTCTTCATCAAGAATCAAAGGATTTCAAGTCCTTCAAGTTCAAAAATATCAAGAACATTGAGTCAGGTATGCGTAGTGTTTATCTATGGACCCCTTGCGTTCATAGAGTTCAAGAACCATGCTTTTAAATGAGAAACTTTGATTTTCTTGTTGTTATGTGATGGTGTTCATGTTAATGATCATTATTTAAGCTTCAGGATATTAATTTAAGTTGACTTCCATTATGTATGCATGTTTGTAGTTAAAACCCATGAATTTGGGTGGTTCAAGATGATTAAAATTGTTGAGAAAACTTATGCCCCAATGTGTGCATGCAAGGTGTTTGTTAAAATGCCTAGAATGCTAAAAATCATGTTCCTATGACCCCATAGTATTTAAATGACAAGTCATGCTATTGATATGTGTTGCTAGTATGATTATGCAATGAACAAGATATTAAGGTTGTGCAAGTACTTTCATGTGACATGAAATCCTTTCCATGCAATACATTGTTGATAACCATGCTTAGTATGAAATCCCTTATGTACGATATTATGAATTGTGGACTCAAATCTTGCGATCAAGTCATGTCATGTGTGTCAGTTTCCTTCCATCGAGTACTGGAGGTATTCGTACCCAAAAAATATAGTTATGTGCCTAGAACCAAGTCACGTTACCCCGATAATCGCAGTTAAGCCATGATTTATAGAACTCAGCCAGTCATGTGACTCAGGAAACCTCCAAAATCTCATGATCTTAGCAAAATCTTAGATAGTAATTCTATTCCGTCAGTCAACGGAAGTCAGTTACTCAGTCCATGTATAGTCAGTTAAATCATGTTCAGTCTCTTCAGTTTGGAGAAGATGTTAGCACCGAGTAAACCTAAGGATGGAAACTCACCTGCCAGTTTAGGGTGTGATTCGTAGCAGTCATCCTTATGTTCTAGAACTACGTAGCCAGCGTAGGTTGAGACATCTTAACCTTTCAGGCTAGGGTTGATGAGGTGGCTTAACCTGTCAGTTTAGGGTTCCCATTGTTCTCATTTGAGTACCTTCCAGATGAGGGTCACTCACAATTGTCCTTACTAGTGGGGCGGTATTGACACCCCTCCAGTCGGGGCAGAGATTGGACCCTAACTTAGCTATATGCATTATTGGGGCATGTCGGTTAAACAACTCCTCCCACAGTTCCAGGCTCAGTCTCAGTAAAAGAACTCAGATAGTTCTTCAGATATCAGTATACCAGGACTGCAGGTACAGTCAAATTCAGTTATATATGGAACTCAGATAGTTTCATCAGATGCAGGACTGTCAGACACAGTCACCCATGTATTCAGAACTGCAGTATTAGTCATGATCAGTTATCAGTAAACTATGTATTAGCGTACAGATTTAGCTATCACGCATTCGTGATCTCAGTTTCTATGTATGCATGTTTGCACTCTCACGTTTATATCAGTCAGTTCGTTAGCATTGTTCATGGATGTAACCCTAGTTATGTTCAACCTACCTCACTCGTATACTTAATACTCCAGTTGTACTGACGCATTTGCGTTATGATGCTTTCTCTTTATGTTACACCATAGGTTCAGAGACACGAGTTCTAGACCAGCAGTAGCAGTTGCATTCCAGTACACGGAGTTGCAGTGAGTCCTTTTCATTCGAGGACGATATGATTTGATTTATTCATTTATTATTTCAGTTAGCTATCAGTTTACGGAGTTAGTTGGAGACATGTTCCTTCAACTCCTTATTTAGACAGTGTTTAGAGGCTTTCAGAATTAGTTCAGATTTGATTCAGTTTTCAGTTGTTTTGGGTATCTTTCACCCATATGAATGTTATTTTACTAGATTCTTTATTTAGTTGAACCTTATGGCCTACATGTTTATGTTTTCCGCATTATTATGATATATATTATAGTGTATAGGTACAAATATTAGTCATGGGTTAGCTTGTGGTTCTTCGGGGTTATAAGCACCGTGTAGTGTTTCGGTTCAGAAAAATCAGGGCGTTACAAGATGAGTAATCTGTGGAAACCATAAAAATAGCACTAATCTATTGCACCTGGTATTTTATCTGATGCAATATATAACTAACCTGTTGCAACGGATGAGTAATCCGTTGGAAATCATAAAAACAGATCACTAATCTGTTGCACCAGTTATTTTATCTGTTGTAACATATAACCGACTTGTTGCAACGGATGAGTAAACCGTTGAAAAAAATAAAAATGGATCACTAATCGGTTGCACCAGGCATGTTATCTGTTGCAACATATAACCGACCTGTTGCAAAGGATGAGTGAATCGTTGGAAAGAATAAAAATAGATCACTAATCAGTTATCTGTTGGATCAATATTATTTAGATTTCTTCTAAACAGAAGATTCGTCTGTCGCAACAGTTGAATGATCTATTAGATTGTTCACCTGTTGTGTCAGATTTTCATCTGTTGCATCAGATTTTCCTCTGTTGCACCAGATTTTCATCTGATGCATCATATGTTTCATATGTTACATCATAGGTTTCATCTGTTGCAATACCATTTTTACCAAGATAAACAACAAATTAATCCAGCAACACCAATACATCACACACACACACACACATACTAAGAACATCAATTGTGATAAAAAAATCACCAACAAATTTGAATTAACAGTACAACAACAAGAAGAAGAAATGCTAGAAATTAGGGTTTTATTCAGTCCACATTTCAATACTAGAAGAGTAGTTGACTCAAGTTCCTCTGTTTCTTCATAATTTTTTACCTGTGAAAAAGGAAATAGGACGACGAAGAACTCGAAGTTGTTGTTGCCGGAGAAGTCTTCACGTCGATTGATGGTTGAAAGTTGAAAAGGAACTCGCCTGACTATTTGTCGCCGGAGGTTGATCGGAGAAATTTTGCAGAACTGTTGGTTGGGAGAGAGTTGAGAGAAGCTGGAGAGAGAAAGTGGTTAATTTGGATTGAAGAGGGGTGTGGGTTGGGTTGATTTATATTTTTGAAAAGATTAGAAAGTTTTGAAAATATTAACCAAGTCCACAATTAGCTTAATCAAGTTTCCTAATGATGTTTGACCCTTTAAGTTGGTCAATGTCACCGATCCTTCATTCAAAACTTAAAAGACACCTTTCCTTCAATTTTCTCAAGTCACTAAATTTAATTTTTTATCAATAAAGTCACTCAACATCTAGTTTTGTATCAATAAAGTCACTCAACTTTTGACTTTTCTCTTGCAAATTGCCCTACAAGATTTGTAATTTTTTTTAAAAACTATATTTTGACAAAATAATTAATCTTTTTTACATCATATAAACATAAATTTCATAAATAATAAAATATTAAAATACCTAATATCAAAAATCCGACCCACCCGCAAGTCTAACAAATCAAAATACTACTTTTCTCTTACAAAATCACTGTACATGAGAATAACTATTTTTTCTTATCACGTAGATCCTATAAATAATATAAAAAGGGCTAGTATGAAAAATTCTAATCTCAAAATAAATTTATTTTTTAGTTCTTGATATTTAATCTTAGTTAATCTCAAAATTATAATATTTTTCTTTAGCTGCAATGTTTTTCATACAAGTTATTATCCGATACTGTTGCTATTAGAATTTTCTTTTTTACAAATGATAAGTTAACTATCATTTTTTTTTTCACAAAAATAACTTAACTATTTTTTTAACACAAAAATTACTTAAGTTTGGATAAACTAACACAAAAATCACATTCATGAAAATATCTACTTTCCGATATTCTTTTTTATTTTTAAATCTAATAAATAAATTTACTCGACCCATGCCCATCAGAAATCCATTTGAAAAGGTAAATCTCTTTTTCAATTCTAACGTTATAATCAAAGCACACGCATGTATTTTTAAAATAATACACGGTAATTTTTTTGGCACTAACTTACAAAATATTTAAAATTCTTATCCAATTCTAATTAAATCTTACTAAAGTCTTATCCAATTCAAATAAAATATTCAACTTGTTGATATAAAAGTTAAATTATTGTGATATGTTAGACTTGTGGGTGGGTCGGATTTTTGATATTGGATCTTTAAATATATTATTCTTCACGGGTTTATGTTTATATGACATAAAAAATTAATTTATTAGCTAAATTAAGATTTTTTACGACAAATTTCTTAGAATGATTTTGTAAGAGGAAAAAAGCATTAATTGATACAAAATTAGTTCAGTAATTTTATTGATGCAAAATAGTTCAATAACTTTGCCAAATAATTTTATAAACTTGAGTGACTCTTTGAGATAATTACTTCTATATATAGACTTGTTTTAAGAGGCTCACGCTAAGCTCGAGCCCAAACTCAATTAAAAAAAGGGTAAAATTCATAAATAACATATTTAAGACTATAATTATGAGATTCATAGCAACACTTTCATAATTACTTAAACTAGCAACTTGTATTTTATATTTGAACAAACTATTGCTATAAAAATACATATACAAATCGTTTTACTGTCCATATTTAACTCAAATCAGTTGAGTTAAATATGGTATAATTAGCCATGAATTAAATGTAGAGATTTCTTTTCCATTAAAACCTCTTAATTAACGTGATTTTCGTTATTTGTTACCATCCGAAATAAAATTTTAAATTTCAGTTTCACAATATCGTTTTCATCTGAAAAAAATTAAAATCAAATTCAACTGAAGCTTCTTCGGTTCAATATCTTCGAACATTCAAATTAAACCATTACTGTTGTTGAAGATATTTAATTGTAATATTATTTTCTTATATGAATTTCATCAGTTGTTTGAAATTGATCAAAAATTTTTCATTCTGAATTTTTTTTGAACCATTACTATTATTTCGTTCATTTTTTTGAGCCATTAATGATGTTTCATTCAATTATAGTGATCAAAATTGATTTTTTGTTAAATTATTTTTCAATAGTTTGAGCAATATTTCGTTACGTTGCACAATTTAAAAATTTATTTCATTAAATTATTTATGAATATTTTGTAAATGAATTTCGAAAAAATGTAATGCAACAGTAAATTGAACTAATCGAATAATATAGTGATCAAAATCGATTTTTCAAATAGCTCAAACTCAATTTTTTGGAGTTTCGATTCTCAAAATTTAAGAGTATATTTGTATTTCCGTAAAGTTTGATTTTGTATATTTTGGTTGTATTCGGATATGGATGTTACACAACCATCACTCCAGAAAAATACATATGAACTTGGATATATATGTATAAAAATACAAATGCTTCCATATACCTTAAATGTATATTGAACAGAACAAAAATACAAATGAAAGTGCATATGTAGTTATAAAAAATACAAAATACTTCTATGTAACTTAAATTTAAATTTAGTCAGTCAATTTGTATATATGGCAAACCTATATATACTGTATTGAATATATTTTTTTAAAATGTATTTGTATTTCAACAAATACAAATACATCCATAACCCCAACTGCATATTTAAACAAAAAGAATACCCAAATGTATATTTTAACATTCCAATATATTAAAAATACATAACAATTATAAAATAATACATATAGGCAAATACCTCTTCATAAGTAATTCATATATAAATGTATTTTTCATACATGCAACTTAGCATAAGTATTTAACATACAAATACACCTAAATACATATTACCCCAAAATGTATATTTAAGCTATTAGCTTGACCAAAATACATATCAGTAAATGCATATCAACTTCACCAAAATATATATTACCCCAAAATGATATCAGCTTTACTGAAATCCATAAATACATATACACCAAAAAATACCTTTTCCTCCTTATCTTCTTCCGATTCATTACCAGACGAGTTTTCAACTTCGTCATTTACAACATTGCTTGACTTGCAATTTCTTTTGCTTTCCTTTTTGTCATGACCCAAAAGGCTATGAGTGACACCCACACTAATCTTCATATGGGAGAACTATCTAAACCGAACCTTTACCCAAGCACTTAGTCTATATTAAGATTGTGATATCATAAAATCAACATAATAAAGATAATTAAGGATTAATCATTATTAATACGGAAGGCAAATGAAATACTTATTAAAGTACCCAAGACTTTAAAAGTCATCGTACAAGAGCTACTAACAAAATAATGTCTAAAGAGATTCCCAAATAAAGTAAATTAGGAGTGTTTCATTGCACGAAAGATGGACAATAACAACTAAGATGACCCGTGGTAGCCTGAAGGTGGAGTGCTCACCCTTCGGATCAAGATCTGCTATCAACTATAGAGGTGAGGTCATGTCTGAGCCTCTGGAACATTTTCTGCACTTAACAAAAGAAGAGTATAGAGTAGTATCAGTAAAAATCACTATGTACTGGTAGGCATCATAGGCCAACTCAACTTAATAGGATGTACACAAAATAATTAGAAAAATAAATAGACAGGCATCATCAAATAACAAATTCTCATTGGACCAACAATACAACAATAACAGGCCAATCGTGCTCACAAACAAATCACATAACTATCAAGAGTATCAATCATATGGTAAACATCCACAAAATCAACACAAGTATGTACACACATGTTATGAGACTTATTTTTTCTCAGATAGTCCGGACCTGTAGGGAACAATCTATGTTCATGCACCGTACCGGCGTGGTACCCGATCTAACATAAATATAAACGTACCAAAGTGGTACTCAATCCAACATAAATATAAACGTACCGGCTTGGTACTCGATCCAACATAATTATAAACATACCGACATGGTACCCGATCCAACATAAATGTAAATGTCCGGCGTGGTACCCGATCCAACATAAATATAAATGAACCAAGTTTACAAGTACACTTAAAGTCATAAGACAATTCCATCAGGTCAATTTTCAATAAACATTTATACATGAATCAACAATTCAAACTTCAGCAATTTCAATCATGTACGAATACCAATCCACAAGTATCCAATTTAGGAGCATACATACAATTAGGTCGAGTCTAAACTCTAATTAAACCGTAACCTACCTCAACTGAAGAATTTAAATGCAAGTTAATTTTCCAAGGTCTTTCCCTTTCGTAAAGCTTTTGAAAGGTCCAAATCTGTTCAAATATATAATTCGTATAGAAATACGAACCCAAAGATCGCATTTTATAAATTCTCTCTAAAAATTCTAGACCTAAACCGTAATAAAAATCATATTTATGGTTACAAAATGATAACCTCATACGAACAGGTTTAAAGTTTAAAGCTAGAGGAACAATACTTTACCTGTACTACTCGCTGCAAATCTAAACTCTTAACATTTATCATTATTCCCTAATGATCGATTATTATTCAATTTAACCAATGACTATATTTATCACGAAGAACAATTAGATTAATTCACTATTTTAACCCTAATTCTAACTAGAATGAAAACTTTTCATGCATGTTAACAACTGTAACCAGTAGCTTAGCATTGTACAAAAAATAATAAATTCTTAGCATGCTACTATGTTATCTTTATTCTAATGGAAAACATTATATATTATCATTATTATATTATCTGCCAATGATAACAATTACTTTGTCATCTACTAATTTTATACTAATTCAGCTCAATTCTAGAAGCTCTTCGTAACATAACTTACGCCCAAGTGGCCACTGGCTACAATTCTTACTTTCACGTTATTAATAGGATATTAAACATCAAATTAACTAACCTAGAAGCTCTCGAGGATCTTCTTTGAAGCAGTAATGTGAAATAGGGTTTGTTAACCGACGTTCACCACTTTTTCTGACTATTTCC
Organism: Capsicum annuum; assembly: GCF_002878395.1. Classification (NCBI taxonomy): domain Eukaryota; kingdom Viridiplantae; phylum Streptophyta; class Magnoliopsida; order Solanales; family Solanaceae; genus Capsicum; species Capsicum annuum. The sequence continues at coordinate 177,000,222 of NC_061116.1, forward strand.
TTCTATTATTATTATATATGGTAAAACCTTCCCACTTAAATTTATTTTTGTATTCACCACATAAGTCATTGAATTACAACTTTGGCCCATTAAGTCACTAATCGAAATAATATCTAAAATATTCAATAGACCCTCAGATATTATTCATAACCTCAAAAAAAATAATCCAAATATGTACATTGACTAAAAAGTATATTCCATACCTATTGAAAATATTACGAAACTAATTTGAGACTGTCTCGATCGAATATTGGCCATGACTGGACTTAATTTTATTAAAGCTCAATAATTCAATGACTTATTAAATCATTTTTAAACACCTCGAGGGTTGATACTATCCATCTCATGAGTCATAATTCACGTATACAACAATGGAGAGCGTTAAAATAGGAAAGATGAGAAAATTTGATAAATGATTGGGAAGGTCGTTACATCAGATACCAATTAAACAACCGTTCATCCCCGAATGACAAAGAAAAGATAAGAAGAAAAAACAATAAATTTAACTGAATCAACAAAAAGATGTGGATATTTGCTACGCATGTCTGCTTCGGTCTTCCAAGTGGCCTCCTCAATAGGATGGTTCTTCCAATGAACCTTCACAGATGCAATATCCTTAGTCCTCAACTTACGGACATCTCTATCAAGAATAGTAACAGGTTCCTCTTCATAAGAGAGGTTTTATTCTAACAACACCAAATCCCAACAAATTATGTAGTTACCATCACCATGAAACTTTTTTAGCATCGATACATGAAACACAGGGTGAATACCTGACAAACTCGAAGGCAAAGCCAATCTATAAGCTACCGGCCCCACACGCTGAAGAATCTCAAATAGTCCAAGATATCTAGGACTGAGCTTACCTCACTTCCCAAAATGCATGACACCCTTCATAGGTGATACCTTGAGCAACACTTGCTCACCCTCCATAAAGTGCATATCTCTATCTTTTTGATCTGCGTACTCTTTTTGCCTGCTTTGAGCTGCTATAAGTTTCTCCTGAATGAACCTGACTTTCTCTAACGAGTCCCTCAACAGATCAGTACCTCATGGTCTCACCTCAAATGCATCAAACCACCTAATTAGAGATCTATACCTCCCTCCATACAAAGCCTCAAACGGCGCCATATCGATACTCGAATGATAACTGCTATTATATGCAAACTCGGCCAAAGGTAGAAACTGATCCCAATGACCGCCAAATTTCATCACACACACACAAAGCATATCTTTCAACACCTGAATCGTCCGCTCGGACTGCCCATCGATCTGATGGTGAAAAGCTGTAGTAAGGTCCAACCTTGTGCCTAACTCCTCATGCAACTTCTTCCAAAAGGTAGAGGTAAATTGAGTACCCTTATCTGAGATAGTAGAATCTGGGACCCTATGCAATCGAATAACCTCCTTAAGATAAATCTTGGCTAACTTTTCTGCATAATAAGTCACCTGAACTGGAATGAAATGTGCAGACTTCGTCAAACTATCCACAATAACCCATATAGAATCATACTTCCCCAAGGTCTTGGGAAAACTAACAACAAAATCCATAGTTATCCTCTCCTACTTCCATTTAGGAATGGGCATCCTTTGAAGCGTACCACCAGGCTTTTGGTGCTCGTACTTTATCTGCTGACAACTCTAGCATTTAGTAATAAAATCAACTATGTCACGCTTCATTCAAACCCACCAATAATGCTGCCTCATATCACGGTACATCTTGGTTGCACCAGGATGTATAGAATACTTCAAACAATGAGCCTCAGCTAGAATAGTAGAAATCAAATCATTAATACGAGGTACACAAACTCGCCCCTTAATTTGCAACACACTATCACTATCGAGAATGGCCTCCTTGGCCTCACCCTGCAAAACTTTATCACGAATTTTGCTTAACTTAGAATCCTCAAATTATTTAATCTTCATTTGATCAAAAAATATGGATCTTGCCTCAATGTTGGCTAGAATTCCCCCTTTCTTAGTCACCTCAACTCAAAAAAACTGGTTAGCTGAGTCTGAATCTCTCTAGCCAACGGATGTCTGCTAGCACTCAAATATGCCAAACTACCCATACTTGCTGACTTCCTGCTTAATGCATCAACAACTATCTTAGCCTTCCCCGGATGGTAGAGAATGGTGATATCACAATCTTAGGGCAATTCCATCCATCTACGTTGTCTCAAATTTAAATCCCTCTGCGTAAACACATACTGTAAACTGCGATGAACAGTGAACACTTCACAACGAGCCCCATACGAGTAATGCCTCTATATCTTAAGAGCAAAAACTACAGCAGCTAACTCTAAATCATGAGTGGGATAATTCTTCTCATTGGGCTTCAATTGCCTCGAAGCATAAACAATAACATTCCTTTCCTGCATCAACACAACACCTAAACCATAACATGAGGCATTACAAACAAATCACATAACTATCAAGAGTATCAATCATATGGTAAACATCCACAGAATCAACACAAGTATGTACACACATGTTATGGGACATATTTTTGCCCAAATAGTCATGACCTACATGGAACAATCTATGTTCATGCACCATATCGGTGTGGTACCCAATCCAACATAAATATAAACGTACCGACTTGGTACCCGATCCTACATAAATATAAACATACCGGCATGGTACCCGATCCAACATAATTATCAACGTATTGGTGTGGTACCCGATCCAACCTAAATGTAAATGTACCAGCTTGGTACCCAATCCAACATAAATATATATTTACTGAGTTTACAAGTACACTTAAAGTCATAAGACAATTCCATCAGGTCAATTTTCAATAAACATTTATACATGAATCAACAATTCAAACATCAACAATTTCAATCATGTACGAATACCAATCCACAAGTAACCAATTTAGGAGCATACATACAATTAGGTCGAGTCTAAACTCCAATTAAACTATAACCTACCTCAACTGAAGTATTCAAATGCAAGCTAATTTGCCAAGGTCTTTCCCTTCCGTAAAGCTTCCGAAAGGTCAAAATCTGTTCAAATATATAATTCGTATAAAAATATGAATCCAAAGATCGCACTTTATAAATTCTTACCCTAAAAATTCTAGACCTAAACCGCAATCCAAATTATATTTATAGTTATAAAATGATAACCTCATATGAACAGGTTTAAAGTCTGAAGCTACAGGAACAGTACTTTACCTGTACTACTCGCTGCAAATCTAAACTCTTAACATTTATCATTATTCCCTAATGATTGATTATTATTCAATTTAACCAATGACTATATTTATCACGAAGAACAATTATATTAATTCACTATTTTAACCCTAATTCTAACTAGAACGAAAACTTTTCATGCATGTTAACAACTGCAACCAGTAGCTCAGCATTGTACCAAAAATAATAAATTCTTAGCATTCTACTATGTTATCTTTATTCTAATGGAAAACATTAGATATTATCATTATTCTATTATCTGCCAATGATAACCATTACTATGTCATCTACTAATTTTATACTAATTCAGCTCAATTCCAGAAGCTTTTCGTAACATAACTTACGCCCAATTGGCCACTGGCTACAATTCTTACTTTCACGTTATTAATAGGATATTAAACATCAAATTAACTAACCTGAAAGCTCTTGAGGATCTTCTTTGAAGCAGTAAAGTGAAATAGGATTTGTTAACCGACGTTCACCACTTCTTCTGACTATTTCCTTCTATTATTATTATATATGGTAAAACCTTCCCACTTAAATTTATTTTTGTATTCACCACATAAGTTATTAAATTATAACTTTGGCCCATTAAGTCACTAATCGAAATAATATCTAAAATGTTCAATAGATCCTCAGATGATATTCATAACCTCAAAAAAAATAATCCAAATATGTACATTGACTGAAAAGTATATTCCATACCTATTGAAAATATTACGAAACTAATTTGAGACCGTCTTGATCGAATCTTAGCCATGACTGGACTTAATTTTATTAAAGCTCAATAATTCAATGACTTATTAAATCATTTTTAAACACCTCGAGGGTTGATACTATCCATCTCATGAGTCATAATTAACGTATACAACAATGGAGAGCGTTAAAATAGGGAAGATGAGAAAATTGCATAAATGCCCGGGAGGGTCGTTACACTTTTCTTCTCATATTTTTTTAATTTTGTGGCTTTTGGAGAAGGAGTTTTTTTCAACCATTTTTTTTTCAAAATATCAGCATCTTCACTGGATCGTTACAAAACTTGGATCTAAGCTCCTGCATACTCATTGATTTCTTCAACTGCATAGGAGTGGAAACAACTTTAAATACTTCGTCTTGAGTTAATCCAATACTAAATGATGGTGCATTATCAAACAATAAATTAATATGTGGTATACCCCTATTTATTCATGATTTTAGTGTGTGTTCTGCCATTAGAGCATAAAAACCTCAAACTCGAAATTGCTAATAGTTTACAGTACAAAATATAAAATTAGAAAAAAATGAGAAATTGATAACATGCAATAACTGAATTTATTAGTTACCTCAAATTGTGGAATACTATCCTTATCAAATCGTGAAAAAAACATGAGAAAGGAAAGTTTGAAAGAGGAATCTGAGAGATTTCAAACAATAAAAAGTAAAGTACAAATCAGTTAAAGGAATCTGAGAGATTTCAAACAATAAAGGTAAAGTAAAAATCAGTTAAAGGAAAGAGAAAGAGAAGTGGAGTGAAAAATGGAACCTTATACATTGTAACTTCTCAAAGGCAGTAAATGGGAGACCATACTTAAAATAATGTTATGTTTGCTACACAATGTAATTTCATTAAAGTGTTGCTATTTTTCATAATTTAAGTCTTAAGTATGCTACTATTTTTCATAATTTAAGTCTTAAGTATGCTACTTCTTGTTGTTTTTACTTAAAAAACTATAATTTATATAATAATTTTATATTTTATAATTGATATAATCTAGTAGCAGTTACATATGTCTTATTCACAAATCTTCATAATAAAAGTAGCTGTTATAAATATATTACTATATATAGTGAGTGTCTACTTTACCATATATAGTGAATGTCGATTTTACCATATATAGTGAATGTCTATTTATGAAAAAGTTAGAAACCCAAGGTTAGTTTTTCCTTATAAATAAATGGGTTTTCCTTCATTGTAATTAACCCCTCAAGAATTCCTCTTGAGAAATATAGAAGTCGGATCTCCTCTCCTTATTCTTCTTGTTCTTTATTTTATATAACGTGCATGAGACTCTACCAAATAAAGTGAGATTATAAATCTAAAGATAATTTCAAGGTTAGTAATTTCTTAGGTTATTTGTCTTTTGCTACTAATGATATAATTATTATTGGATTTGAGAAAAAATAATTGATTTGGAACAACTTATGCTTTAAATTTGTTCATGAAGAACAATATTGTTAAAAGACATAATGATGAATTTAAATCTCATCTCATTAAGAGGGTAAGACATTGGGTTAAAAGTTCCAATGTAGCATGATGATAAGATGTTGGGTTCAAGTTTCATCGATTTATGCCTAAGACACCTTTATATGTATAAGACATTGAGTTTGAATCTCAATGCACCATATTGATGATATTATGATGGCTAAGGAAAAATAATTTATATTTTGTGAGAAGTCATAAAACATGTCCTATTGTGTATGCTCTATTCCTGAAGTGAATGTGGTAGCATTGCATAATATGTTTGAAAGAAGACAGGTTATTGAATGCACGAATATACGCATGGAGGGACAATGTGATAATGATCATCAAAAGTGATGATATTTTCACACGCTTATATGATTATAAGATATGCTAGAGAAAAATTCTCTACATCATATGTATGCCTCAATTTGCTTTAGAAGTAGCAAAATCTTGAAAGAGGTTATAAGCTATCATAATTTGATAGGATTAAGTCACGATTATATTCTATTTCTAGGGAATGCGAAGCTTATTAATGCAAACGTGAATTTGATTGTGATGGTATCACAATTCACCTCAGAAAGAGGCAGAATAACTGAAAATAGTTATTTTGAAATATACTTCTAAAGTAGTACATCTAACATTTATTCATGTAATAATAAATTTAAAATTTACTAAGGCAAAAAAGTACATATCATGGTAAACTTGTGTTTACTACTATAAATAAGTTCATAAGTTGATATGAACGCTTGTGACATCTCGAAGATGTGTATATTGAGTATTAGATATGTATTGAATAAATAGAAGATTCTTCAAGAATTGTTTATATTATTGTTCTCATAATAAGTTGATTGGACCAACTAATTTCGGAATTTGATCCCTTAAAATTTGAAAAAGTATAAAATGTGAATATGGGCTCATTCACCTATCATGTGATATGTTGAAAAGATGCATCAATAAGATGATCACATGTACGTTTATTGTCAACCTACAGTTTCACATTCATGTAGTTACTTTTTTAATATAAATTGAGTTAAGAGCATAATTTTTAAGTTGTGTAATCAAGATAATTCATCTTGATGATGATGGTTTAGCATTGAATGTCTTTGATAAATAGATGAACCATTGCTAATGAGAACAAAAGCTTCATGTGTTGGTTTGAAATATTATATATAAAAGTACTTTTATGCATCAAACCAAAAAATTATGATTAATTCCTCTCAAAGTTGGTTCTTCGTCAGGAACCACGCATTGTCCATCTAATAATTTTGATGTGTGGTATACGATTAATGAATATGCCATAATAGACAAAGATGGATTCCTCATAGAATATGGAGGATGTATGTTAGTTTTTCTAATATAAAGGGGAGATTATAAACAGCTATGAAGTATGTTAGGAATTATCATCAGATCCTCATTCAAAATATATTTCAAGTTAAGTGCTGAAAGCATCTCATATTTAAGCTACAAGTGCTCTTATTTTGTGTCTCTGAAGGACAAAGTCTATGCATGCGTGAGGCGTGGTATTCCAATCGATTCCAAATGAAATAATCCTTGAAAAGGATAAGGAGAAAATAATCTTAATAAGAAGGCAATGTGCTCTTAAAGAGCCTATGACATAACACTTCATGAAACCTTATGAGTGGTTCAGGTACCTAGAAATAATGAAGTGATGAGATCTCAAATTATTATGTCACATTGTGAACCGCTACGAAATGATAGATCATCAATGATATTTTTGATACGACATTGGTGCAATATTGTAAAAGATTACGAGGATCTAAATTCTATGTTTATTTAAGCATGCTAACATAGAAATATTTATCAAGTGACATGAAAAGATGCATCTTGGTAAGCATAAAACTTATTTGATTTGCAGTCCAGACACTTGAATATATCGTACATGATATGTTGAATATTGTCATTTGACAAAATTTACATGAAAATTTATTCAAGGATTCAAAATGTCTGAAACATATAAGAGTTTCTAAGAAACTTATTTATAATCCTTATATTGTATAAGCTTATAGCTTGAAAATTATTGAAACTCTTAGAGAGTTTTCAAAAGCAATAAATTATTTGTTGAAATAAGAAATATTCGAATTTGGATTGGTTATGAAGTACCATATCTTAGTGCAATTAGTGCACTCATGTATCTTGCAAATACTACAAGGCTTGATATAGCCTTTTCAGTTAATTTATCAGTAAGATTTCAGTCCCGATCTTATCGATCATGCTGATATTGGGTACTTATCTGACCCGCATAAATCTCGGTCTCAAGAATGCAATATGTTCACATGTGGAGATACTGCCATATCTTGGAGATATGCAAGGTGATCTACGTAGCCACTTCATCGAACCATACCGAGATAATAGTTATTCATGAAGCAAGCCGAGAATGTGTTTGGCTGAAATCCATATACATCTTATTCGAGAAAATATGGTTTGAAATGTGACAAAGGACTCATAATTTTATATAATACATCATGCATAGCACAACTTAAGGAGGATTCATAAAAGGATATAGAATGAAACATATTTCGTTAAAACTTTTCTATACACATGATCTCTAAAATAATGGTGATATTAACACGCAACAGATTTGTTCAAGTGATAATGTAGTTGATTTATTCACCAAGTCTCCTCCAACTGCAACTTTCAAGAAGATGGTGCACAAGATTAGGATGCAAAAGGATGTTCTCATTAGGGGGAGTTAATACACATTGTACTCTTTTTTCCTTACGAGGTTTTATCTCACTGGGTTTTCCTTGTAAGGCTTTTAATGAGGCAGTCTATATGCGTATTGTTAGAGATGTGTACTCTTTTTCCATCACTAGATTTTTTCCCACTGGATTTTTTCTAGTAAGGTTTTAACAAGGTACATTATCTATCAATTAGCCATTCAAGGGGGAGTGTTATAAATATATTACCATATATAGTGAATGCTTACTTTACCTTATATAGTGAATGTCTATTTTACCATATATAGTGAATATCTATTTATGAAAAAGTTAGAAACCCCAAGGTTGGTTTTCCCTATAAATAAAGGGGTTTTCCATCATTGTAATTAACCCCTCAAGAATTCCTCATGAGAAATAAAGAAGTCTCCTCTCTTCTCTCACCATTCTTCTTGTTCTTTATTTTATATTTCATAACAATAGCCACATAATTAGGTACTTCTTAAAGAAAATATTATGCAATAGAAAAGGGGTTTGACTGGGGAATTAGTAAATATCAAAATAAAGAGATACAAGTAATTTGGTATTCTATAACATAATATGAATTGAACTTTGAAGTATGTAAATTATTTACAACTCGGTGAAGATCAAATAATATACTTTTGTCATCCCATCACTTTTAGAAAAAAGATATTTGACTAATCTTTGAAGCTAAATTGAGTTAGATTAATTTAATATTTTAAATTAATATTTAAATATTCGAAAACTATATAAAAAGCACTATCAATATCGATTCTCCAATTAATATAGTGAAAAAAATCTTAAAATATTAATTAACATTTTTGTGATTTGATCCTCAAAAAGTGAAACATAATAGTAAATATTTTGGGATGAAAAAGTAAAAAATAATTAAACAAAGAGTACAAAAGATTCATAAAAAGTAATTATATAAATCAATCACAAAAGAACATATAGAAATTCTGTAAAGAAAAACAGAAAAAACTTTCAGAAATCTATATATATTTTAAGACAGAGAATGAAGAACCACAATTAGCCACGTGGCAAGCTATTGAGAATCCACGTGGCATTTTTTATTACAAAATTATATATGTTGTAAGAAGATTTTTGGATTGAAAATTTTAAGTTAATTAAAAATATAAATGGCAGTAATTATCAAACTGAAAAGTTCAAATTAGTGAGAAAATTTCTCTATAACTTATCTTAATAGACTCCTATTCTTTCAAAATTTCGCATAAAATCAGCAAAATAGTTTTTCTCTTCCTAATAATATGGTAGCTATTTTCTAATCACTTATGAATCAGTTGCTTTTATGGGTTATGTGGTCAAATTTAAATTTTGTGATAAAGATAATTTTTTTAATTAAATAAATATTTGCTATTCGGAACTGAAAATAGTGGCACTAAATTTATTCATCTAAATTGAGAAATAAAAATTAAAATAACTTACACATTCTTTTAAGTGTCTTTACACGGATCCTATTTTATGACAACTAAAACACATTCTAGCTACAATAATTTTGAATTTAATTTGATTATAACTTCCTCCATGATTTTAGTGTTTTAGGCCTCATTTGTTTGCACTTAATGAAGGTCTGAATCTGAATGGTTCAGACTTCAGACCATTAAGTGCATTTGTTTTTAATTAAAATTTTAGCTCTTAATAGGTTTGAATAGGACTTAATCATTCAGATCTAGAACCAAGTCTTAATAGGTCTGAAGAGATATTCTGGTGTTGGATAATATTCACCACTCTATTCATAATTAGCATTCACCACTACTAACCACCTCTGCCACCGCCACCATTGTCAACCACCACCCACCTCCACCACTACAACTACCATCGACAACAAATATAGCTACCAACCACTAAGCTACCACACCTACTACCTCTATTATTCTATTTTAATCTCTATTTCAAATACTTCAACAAAGAAGAGTATATCTGAGAGTGAATCATCTATGATAGAAGTTGATGATGATCCCAATACACAACTTTCAAGCAGTACGGTCAAAAGAGTTGTAAAAAAAAATCACATGAGTCTCAGCTCATTTAGGAGACTTGAATAAGATACATTCAGTGGGATGTCATATTTTCTATTTTAATTTCAGCATTTGAGTTTTATTATAGACGAAATGTTCTGATGGTGCCAGTTACAAGTTATTCAAGTTTTAGCATTGTCTTATTGCGATATATTTTCTCTACTTAACATCAATATTGTCTTATTACGAGAATTTTCAACCAAGACACTGCTTAAAGCTCATGGTTCAGTACCAGTCTCCCAGATAGTGGACACCAAAAATAGTAATATAGACTAAGATTACAGTTTGAAATAAATAAATATTAAACTTACAAGTTCCCCCTGAAGATTAATTTTTTTTGTTGCTATCCTGCAAATAAATTTAAGAACTTCAATTACTAGTTGAAAAATCAACCACACCATGGCTGCAAAATCACCAGTTGCACGCAAAAAAGGTGGCCTCAGTTGCAGGCCATCCTGGAACATGCCACGCCAATATACGGGTCGGACGATCCTCAATCCCTGATTTTGTTAGCACAAAAAGTAAAACATTATCATTATCACAACCTTTTTTGTACAATTACTTAGAACGGAGGAAAAATATGTACATACAGTGAGATCTATGGCATAATCCATAGATTGAAGAAATCTATGCATTTGTTTAAATTGTCATAGTTGCTGATCAATGTTGTTTGTCTATTTCATGAAAAAGGGTTGTTGATTTAGTGGCTAAAAAGAAAATCATTGGCACCGCAGAGATGAGAAACCACCCTTAACAGTAAATTCTTCTCTCTATTAATCTCATTTCTCCTTCTAGGCTAATACTTTTTTTAGGAAAATTCTTGACACTCACTTGAAAAATTTCCAACTTGAGACACCCTTTTAGAATATCAATATAATACAATAGGTAACAGCCATTTCTAAAGAAAAGCTACAAGAGTAAAATTTAAGCTTCAATGTGTTGAAAAAATAAAGAGAATGAAGACAACGCCATGACTGCAAACGTCATGATTCAGTACCAGTCTCCCAGATAGTAGAAACCAAGAACAATAATATATACTAACATTACAGTTTGAAAGAAATAAATATTAAACTTAACCTTTTTGTTGGTATCCTGCGAATAAATTTAATAACTTCAATTACTAGTTTAAAAATCAACCACACCATGGTTGTAAAATCACCAGTTGCATGCAAAAAAAGGGGCCTCAGTTGCAGGCCATCCTGGGACATGCCACGCCAATATATGGGTCGGACTATCCCAAATGCCCAATTTTGTTAGCACAGAAAGTAAAACATTATCATCATCACATCCTCTTTGGTACAATTACTCAAAAGGAAGGAAAAAGATACACATAAAGTGAGATCTATGGCTTAGGCCATAGATTGAAGAAAATCCATGAATATGTTTCAATTGTCATATCTGCTGACTAATGTTGTTTGTCTATTTCATGAACAAGGTATGTTGCTTTAGTTGCTAAAAAAATATCATTGGCAACCATTCTTAATAGAAAACCCCTTCTGTCCATTAACCTTAATTCTCCTTCTGGGCTAATCCTTTTTTTTAGAAAAATTCTTGGCCCTCACCTGAAAAATTCCCAACTTGAGACACTCTTTTAGAATATCAATACAATACAATAGGTAACAAACATTTCTAAAGAAGAGCTATAAGAGTAAAATTTAAGCTCTAGTGTGTTGAAAAAATAAAGAGAATAAAGACAACACCATGGCCGCAAACCTCAAATTACTTTCTGTGTTACCCTGCCAAGATATTGGTCAGTTATTTTTTCTTGCCAAGTATAAATTTCCACCTCAGATGCTCTCAATCACTTTTCTTATTGAGATTAATTTAGTTCAACCTGAAAGGAAAAAAAAGGCATGCATATGCAGAATGAATATAGGATTCTATTAGCCTCCGGCAGCATGTAAAACAACTTGAAAACATGTAATACTCTATATTGTTATTGATTGAAACAATCTAGAAATTTCTTAGCGAGTCTTCTTTAATACTTTTCGAAAAGGCATACAAGTTTTGCAAGATACTGATGATGGAAGGATGATTATTGAGAATTCATTCTATATAAATTGATGATTCATGTACTCGAAGCTCACAACTCTGTTCATATTTGGGTTCCCATAAACAAGTCTAGCTCTTAAAGCTCTTTTAGTAAGATTCCTGTACGTGTTTGTAGTTGATACATGTAGAAAAACATTAATTTAATAAGTTTTCATTTGTTAAATTATTGTCCAAATCAGATACAAGGGACATTTATTAGAATCAACTGATGCTCTGTTCATATTAGGGACCCCATACATGTTTATAGAATCAACCATCATAAAATGTTAAGAAATTAATCATGATGCAGTATTCTTGCAATAAGTTGGGGATCTTAGTCCTCAGAGTTCATAGTTTTTGCTCCTTTCTTGAGGGTGATGTCGTACGTACGGTCATAAAGATTTTGCACAAAGAGTTCAAGAGCTTTTGCTGAACATACACCATTAACAAGCACGAGTTAGGATAACAAAATGGATCACACAAAAATAGATACCAAGAAGCAAAGGAATGATAAATAGCTCTTAAACTAGTTGAGCCAAAATGCTAAAATAAATTCATTGAACTAAAGGACTACATACTTAAAGAGGAACTGCCATGACAATCTTCCCCACATCCTCATCAGCTTGCATGGCAATCTTAGTACAGTGATGAAGTTGCAAAGGTGATAAGGCTTGAACAATGGCTCCACGAAGTGACTTCTACTAACTTGGACAATGGTGATAAGGTCAATTATAAAGATTATTCCTAAATCTTAAAAACATATCAGGGTCTATGCCGACCAATATCATAGACCAATATCCACGGAGTGACTTCTACTAACTTGCAAGCATATTGTGGACAGTTCGAAAGTAAAGCAACCTTAGATGTTTTGAGCATATAGAGAATAGTATTCAGCACATCAAACTAAATTGCATTTTGACGTTGTGTTTTGGTGTAACCAGATATACTCTAATGATATTGTCTCTATCATTGATGTTTTAAATTCATTATAGGGAAGGGAAAGTAGATTGTAGAGTATAATTGTAAATATGATCTCAGTACAACCTGTGCACTATTTTTTACTTACAAAAATAGATACCGCTACCAATTTCAGAAAATCAACTTATTTCATATGCCCCTTCCCCTTCCCAATTTATCAATAATCTCAGGGTAAATAATTCCCCGATAAAAAAAAAATAGTAACATATCTTTTGTCATTCAAAAAAACTAAGTAAAACACCAATGATATACAGTAATTTTCACATTTAAAACAAGAAAATAAAATTCAAAACAAAAAATTGATGTATAAAACTACAACTTTATCTAGAGCCATAGCTGAATACAATGAGAATAACCCGACAGGAAGAAGCTACTAGAACAATATGTCACCAAAATAGGTCAGGTAGTTAGCAATTGATGTGAACTCACCCAATGTTTTTTTTTTTGGCATGCCAACGACTCCCTTAAATTCTTGTATTGTTCGTAGGAATATTATACTGAAAAAGACAATATAAAGCATTTAGTAATTCACTTACATATTAATTATAAAATACGACAAAAGAGCAAAGTTAAAAAAAAGCAAAAAAAAAATTATTAGATCAAGGAAAACAGGGCACATAAAAAAATTAATGACTTTACCAAAAAAATATTTAAAATATAAGAATAATATAAAGACTGAAGATACCAAAACACTCAAGATGAAAAAAAAATATTTTTGAATAAAACTAAAAAACATAATTTTTTTGTATATGTATAACAAAAAAAGAGCGACTGCTCTCTCTCTCTCCCTCATGCATTTTCTTTCTCTTCTCTCATCCAACCGACTCACAAATATTCATAAAAAATTTAAATTCAGGAAAGCATACAAACGAAAAATCAAGGAAAAAATTAGCGAGACTAAATAGAAGAATCCGACAAAATAAAAAATGGAATAAATGCTCATCGAATGAAATAACTATAAAAAGGAGTGGTTATAATCATATTATATTGAAATTTCAAATTGTTCCCTTTTTGTCTATCTTTTTTTAAAACGACGTCATTTTCTCTACAGAGAATATTGACCCAACATATGATGGAGTAAATGTTATTGAACTACAGAAAAGAGTTTCTTGGTCTCTATATGATATAACAAATGGTCAGTTTTAATATATATAATATTGTTATGTTTTTTTGTATCGTTCTTCCCGTATTATATACTTACCTTAATTGAACATGTCAAGAAATAATATCCCAATTAAAAAATAAGAGGTGTTTTCTAAGAGATGATGTCAATGGACGGAAAAAACAAAAGATTGTGTCAAGCTCAAATATGTCAATTGATAGAACTGTATATCTAGGAACATTACAAAAGAATTTCAATAACTCGAAATTGAGTAGCGGTATTAGAATTTCTGGAATGCATATAGCTGATGGAGATAAAACAAACGTACAAGTTGTAGTGCCAGTTTCGTCATATCAAAATTGTACACCACCAATCAATATACCGATGATGAGACTTGGAAAGTTTTCTTCATCACAACTTCTCACACATTATTCAAAGTCCCTTTCTCTATGAGATTTGAAAAATAGTTAGTCTTTCTTTGGGGAAAAATGTCATGATCCGAAGTAGGTCCTAGTCGTGACGGCCATCTCAAGTCCAACAAGGACCGGAGACCACCCCTGCTCCTAACCAAATATGACACAATACCCCAACAGTAACTAAATTTTGAACATATAACAAGATAACATAAGATAAGCCCAAAAAATTTAAAACAAGTCTATAACCAGTAACTGTTAACCAACCAAAACAACCAACACCACTACACAAGCACATAGTAATCCATAAAGCTTTCTAACAAACCAAAATCAATAAATTATCGGGACATGCCACCGACTCTGACAATAACAATGACAATGTTAATGTGAACTCTTCAATTCTAGTTTATGAAAGGAAACCAATGGAATGATCAAATCTTTTGGAGAATGAAAGCTCACCATTTCACAACAAACGACCGATGAATCGAGCCGATCTACCTAACATTATGCAGGACAAGTAGAATTATCTCTGGTGCCTACATCACATGGGGATACAGTGTTTGGGACGGTTAGTGGGTTGAGCACTAGCAAGTAACTCAAGCATAGGGATAAAGTAGTGAAAATTCAAAATTCAGTTCAACTCAATGTTCATATTCACATACATATGTGCATACATATATATATACTTATATAACATGCTGGGATAGGGAACAAAACTTAACATGAACATTAAAACGTTAGCCTGGATTGTGTAGCTTAACCATCATTTAATAGTACCCACGGGCTATATGGGCCCCAACTTTCACCCCCAGGTCAAGCCCCAGTGCATGTAGCCATACAAACCGAAGAATAATCTCATATATATACACGAGGGACTCGAACCTCCAAATCATATACTAAGGTAACTTTAAGTACCCGATCATGTAATGTACTATGAGGGACTCGAATCTCCCAATCATAATAACAAGGTGGACTCGATGCCCAGTCGCTACAGGTGACCTCACGACTCGTAGGGTCACCCTAAAACTCATTTAGTCCGGTCATAATCTGGATAGTATCTAGGATCACCTCACACTGGTCCAGTTATGAGTTATTCCATACGACTCGTATCATGCTAGTTGTAGTTATAATAGAAAATTTAGGATAGTACATTGGTTTTCCTACGATTCACACCCTACGACTCATTATGAGACTCCACGACTCATAGGGTCTAAGTTGTAGTCAAGACAGAAACTCCAGGCCAACACACAAGCCAAGCTATGGTTGGGTCCATAAGACCCACAATGACAGCCTACGACTCGCAGGGTGAGTCATGGTGAGGATAGTAAGCTCAAAGATTAAGAAGTTTTTCAAGGAACAAAAACCCGGGGTGTTACATTCTCCCCCCTTAGGATCATTCGTCCTCTAATGAAGAAAAAAGGTATCCCTTAGAATGATTTAACACAGAAAAACACCCATTCTTACCTTTAATGACAAAAAATAAAGATATCAAGGAAATCATAATTTTTTTGAACAAAGTTAGTAAACAAAGATGTTAAGAACAAGACATACCTTAAGCACGATTATCCGGAAGGAGGAACAAGAATGGATACTTGGACTTCAATCCTCTTCAGCTTCCAAAGTGGCCTCTTCAACCTTTTGGTTCCTCCATAGAACCTTTACTACAGCTACGTCCTTCATTCATAACCGGCGAACCTGCTAATCCAAGATATAAACCGGGACCTCCTCATACGACAAAAAGTCCAAAACACAAACACCTTCTAATAGAACCTCCAGAGAAGGATCACCCACACACTTCCTCAACATTTAAACATGAAAGACTAGGTGAATAGAACCAAAACTTGAAGGAAATTTTAATTCATAAGCCATATTGCCCACCCTCTTCAAAATCAAATAAGGGCCTATATAACAAGGACTCTGCTTTCCCTTCTTTCCAAACCATATCACTCCCTTCATGGGAGGCATTTTCAAGAACACCTAATCGTTAACTTTAAATTTCAAATTTCTTTGCCTCACGTATGCATAGGACTTTTTGCAACTTTGGGCAGTCTTAATCCTATCTTGAATCACCTTCACTTTCTCCATAGCTTGATGAACCAAATCAAGACCAAACAACCCAGTTTCATAAACCTTAAACTACCCAATAGGAGAACAATAACTCCTACTATACAAAGCATTAAATGGAGCCATCCCAATGCTACAGTGGTAGCTATTATTATATGCAAATTCAATGAGGGGAAAATGATCAACCCAACTACTACCAAAATTGACCATATATGATTTGAGCATATACTCCAATATCTAAATGGTCCTCTTCGCTTGTCCATCCATCTGAGGGTGAAAAATAGTGCTAAGTTTCACTTTAGTTTCCAAACCTCTCTAACAGAAATGCCAAAAGTGTGAAGAGAATTGAGTATTGCGATTAGATATAATAGAAACAGGCACACCTTGCAACTTGATGATTTTCTGAATGAACAACTTTGCATAATCCTCAACAAAGTATTAGTTCTCATAGGTAGGAAATGGACAGAACTAGTCATCCTATCCATGATGACCCAAATTGAATCAAATAGATGGCGAGACCGTGGAAACCAATAACGAAATCCATATCAATCACTTTCCACTTCTATTTAGCCAACTCAATTTCTTGAGATGACCCATTAGGTCTCAAGTGCTCCTCCTTCACTTGTTGCCAAACCATACACTTGGCCACAAAATTTAGTACATCCCTCTTTATATTATTCCACTAATAGATCTCTTTTAAATCCTGGTAAATCTTTGCCAATCTAGGATGAATGGTGTACCTCAACTCATGAGCCTCAACCAAGATCCTCTCTCACGTCCCATCATCATTGGGAATACATAACCTACTTTGGTACCTCAAGATACCATCACCACAAATCTCAAAAACCATTAATTTTTGCTGGCCCATGTCACCCTTAATTCGCATCAAGATAGGATCTAAAACTTGTTTCTCTTTTACCTCAGAAAAAAGAGATAACTTCACCACCTCTCGCACCATCACACCACCATTCTCAGAGTCCAAGAGACAAACTCCAAGAATAGTCAACTAATGAATATCTGATAATGCTCAACTTACACATCAATTTAAGTACAAGGTGGTCATTGTCAATATAAACCCAACAAGAGTCGGGGTCAAATCCACGAGGAGCAATGTGAGTGGAGAATGAGTAAGTTCAAAATAAAAGCAACTTGCTAAATTCAAACCTAAGCTACGAATATTTAGTTTTATTTTGAATGTTTTTGAAAATATAACAATTTAAGGTCTTCTAAAGGACTAACTCGAGTCTAAGAGTAATTAGAGTAGGAATGGATCTTGGGGCTATGGTTTACTAGAGGCAACTAATGTGTGGGTACATGAAAATCAACTTCAAATCTTAGTTGAAGTATGTGTTCGTAGGCTCGGTTAGGGATTTTGAAACTAGCCTTTCAACAAAGTACCAAACTATCACCACAGATTCTTTCGAACACCTCATGGGTGTGGTCAAATAATCATCACAAAGCCTCAATTTGGGTATCCCTATTTCTAAGATGATGCCCAAGACATAGCAGTTCCATAATTTATTCTTATGTCTAAGACAATAAAAAGGGAATAACTATTATCTCTCTTATTGTTCACAAATACTCATGTCACCTATATCCCTCTTTCAAGGATGATGTAGAATCTAGATTACCCACATTCCTCTTTCAAGGATGATGTGGATTTTAGGGAAATTGAGACTTTCACCAATAAATTCCACTTTAAAATCAAACATTTGTGAAACCCAACAACATTAACTAAGAATTAAAGCTAGTAATCACAACCTACACACACTTGCACCCTATTCAACCATAAAGAGAATACAAACCGTACTTTAAATTCCAATGAATCCTCAATGGGATTTTCCTATTCTTCACTTAGGAGTCATTCTAATGTCTTCTTATCTCAAGATTAGTACAGATTTTGCTCTAAGCTATAAGTGATAAAACCCTAGAAACCAGGATAGGATAAAGGAGAGATGGTGATGCCCCCCAAAAAATGGGTTTATGCCTTTTTAAGAATTTTATGTCCTCTCTTTGCATTTACCTTTCTACCCCTGGGCTATAATCCTGCTACGCCGCGATCGTGCCATCTTGTCTGTAATCGCGCCTGCCGCGACTACACTCGCCACTATAATGAATACACTTGGTTGGAGATCTTGAAGGGCTTTTTAATCTTGTAACGTAGGTTCATGAAAGGGTAGGATATTATTTAGGAACAAAGTGGTTACACCCTCCTTGAACATCTACATCATACTATTCCATTCAACTTTTGACCATGGACCACTTTTTTTGTTTTTCACACTTTACACATGCCTATTTTAGCTATCTTGATTTACCCAACTTTTTGAAGGAATTTTTCATTCACTTTTTTTTTCTTTTGCAATCTATGCCTCATTTTTCTTTTTTTTTTTTTTAATTTTTTTTTGCACTTTTTTAATTGCTTTGCTCAAAGGCATCCACTTATAATTTCCTTGTCCTACGACCATCTCTTCCAAATTTACCACCTCCAACTTAGATATTTAGCCTCAATTTTCATTTTTCATATTCAAGGAGGGTAGAGTTCAAGAGAGGGGGTAACTTTGAATGGATTAAGGTTTGCAACGTGGTTGCCAAAGAAAGGCCTTAAGGCTTGAATTGGGTGACTAAGGGTACTATCCTAAGCATGGGTAGTCTATTTAGGCTAAAATTGGTTCCTATGTTCACAAAGATGACCTAGGATCATTTCATCAACCAAGTATAGTCAACATTAGCCTTGAGAGACTAATATGGCAAGTTTTAGATGGTACAAACATGCATGAGATTTAGACAAAAATGCTCACCACACATGGCATGCAAACTCCTTAAAGGAGCTCAATTGTCCTTCCCACTAGAGACAAAATGGAATATCTACTAGTTTCTACAAGCCAAAACTTTAGAGTCACAAAAAGAGGTAAAGTACTATTACAAAGGCTCTCACGTCCGTGCCCTTTATTTTTGAAATTTATTTTGGATGGACGGAGGGGGGTGTTTACTTCATTTCACATTTGCACCACGTAAAATTTGCTATTTATGACACCAAACCAAGCCAATGTCTCATATTTTGGCTTTTATATGGGCAAACCATATGGCTACTCAGACATCACCAAGGTATAAGTGCGATCCTAAATCCATAATGCTACAGGTACTTAGATTTTCCTTGCATTTATAACTCCAATTCTTTGGGTACTTACACTTTCCTTGCACCTATGGGTCAAACCCAATCATGATGATTTTCCCTTAAGAATGTCGTCACTCAATCTATCATAAGGAAAAGCTCATCCAATGTCACCATATATAAGATATAACTAAAGTAAAAATCTAAACTAGAAATAAAACAACTAACTAATCCATGAAAATGTGGGCACCATCAGAGTGCCCATATATTACAACCCATCAAAACTAAAAATTATCCAAAATGTCACCAAAATATTATCAAAAAATCCAAAAATATCTAAATAATATAGGCCCAAATGAAATGAATACGGAGACGGAGACAGGAACCCCCAAGTAAGAAATTTGTAGTGTCCTGATTGCATAAACAATAAAGTATATAGAGAGATAAGGGTGCTCCCTGAAATCGCATCAAGAGCAACTCTCTCCCTCAGACTCTGTATCATCTCCCGCATCCTCAGGATCGGATTACTTGGATGGGGCCTCATCATTGCTCTTTACTCTGGAAGAAGGCAATTTTTTTTTGGGGTTTTAGGACCTTCCAAAGGCTCTTTACCCCTTTTCACATCTTGCTAAAGAATTTATCGCTCTTCTTCTCCCTTTTTAAATTCTTCTCATATGAGTCTTGGAGCTCTTTGTGAGACTCTGTTAATGATGAGTAGGCCCTCTCGAGCCTAGAAATGGTGGCTCCCTGCTTCTTCTGGTCCTCCAAGTACCTACGATAATCAGATCGAGCCACATATGACTAGCAGGTAGTGGAGGGCTCTCCTGGACCCTGAGGCAATCCTGACACAAGCTCCCCAATAGACCTCAAGTCAACTTCGATATCCTTAAGAGAACCAGCTGTGGATGGCCTACAAGACTCAGGTTCCTTCCATGTCGACTTTCCCACGTTGATCTTTCTCTTGCCTGTACATCTCACCCTAAATTTTGAAATGGTAGATGGGCGTGCCAGGGCGCACCCAAGTATCTCTGGTGTACTTTTTGACCCCTGCTCTCCTACACAACTCGATAACCAAAAAGGGAATAGAGAGACATAAACCACTCTAGTTCTTGAAAATCCCCATCTCTGAGAGTACAAGCCGACCAATATTCAAAGAAATGTCATCTAATATGCAAGCAACCATCCTGGCCTAAAAATTTGGAATTGTTGTCAAATCGGTGCAAAGGGAGCCCCAACTACAAATGATAGTCAACCAAACCCGGGCCTTGGCAGTAAAGTCATTCATAAATATGTTCCTCTTGGTCGTAGCCCAAGAGACTTGTTTGCCTGGACATATCCTCTCTACCATCCAACTTCTCAGCTCTCATTCTTTTGCTTCAAATTCATCCATGTTTACATTTGGGAGACTATATCTATCATTAATCTTCTCTACTCTACCTCCTTCCCTCGAATCCTAATGACCTTAAAGATCGGTTCTGAGAAAGATACTACACTAAGGTTAGCGTAGAATTTCTGCACCCATTGGTCATTTGATTTGCAAGGATCCAAGGTGAAACACCACCATCAAGTGTCCTCAAGCCTGTCATGAAATGCTGGGAGATTTTTCAACAATTTTTATAAGCATATTACCCTCTTCAAAAGCAGTTTTGTTCTCGAAAGGTCACCATAGTAGAGGTTTTGGCACTCAGGGGCCATGAATTAAACTTGACCGTAGTCTCTCATGATATCAACCTGAAAAACATGAGAACAACACAACAACATTAATCATTGATATTTTCATGCACAAACTATGCTATGTCATCCAAAAGAACTCATAGGATGGTTACTTGATGGTATTCAGACAAGAATTGAAAGTGCATAATTTTTGGCCCAGGTTGAATTGCAGCCTCAGGTGTGGCGATCGCGGTGCCGCGATCGTGATCTCGATGACTGGATTGCAGTATCTGATGCTAGTCCGGGCTAGCTTTTTTAATGGTTTAAATTCTAATCTCAAGGCCAAATTATGTTCCAAAATATTAAAATATCACTAAGAACATTGAACAAGGTTCCTAAGTACTAGATCATAGCCCTAAAATGCGAAAACAACTAGTTATGGATTCGTTTGGGCATTTGATTGAGCATTTAGTGTGCACACTATATTTTACTCAATTTTGAAAACAATTTGGGTACTCAAGACTTCCCCAAATACATACACGCCATATTGAATCAGCGAACCACCACACAGTACAATTTAACAAGTATTTAATAATGAAGATCAAAATTTTAGGACTTCCCTATAACATGCATTAAATGGCCTGTTCATAATAATTTAGAGCATAAATTCAAAGCACTTACTGGAGTAATGATTCAAAGGAACGCTATGATGTTCTTGGATGGCCAAAATATGCCTAAGAGTATATACAATTGATAGAGAATTTATCAAGCGAGTGTGAGGAAAATGATAGTCAGATGTTCATTTAAACTAATCTGACCGTAATCGCGATCACGGAGGCATGGAGCCCACGATCTTGGTAACAGAGGGCATTTTTGCACCTCTATTTTCCCCTGTTCAGTCCAACATGCAACATTTCACTCTTTTGCCTTCTCAAACTCATTCAAAACACTCCATAGTTCCATAAATGCATGGATTAATCAATGATAAAAATTTAAAATCTACTCTAACATGCAAAATTCAAAGTCAGACGGAAGATTCAAATCTTCTAAAATGAGACTAAACTTATGTCTCCACTTAGAAGATTTGAATTAACGTCCCATCTTGTGGCCATTATGAATTGAGTAAAAGTCAGACGGAAGATTCAAATCTTCTAAAATAAGACTAAACTGAATTGAGGGGTATTGATGCCGCCTCGATCTCGACACCTTGAAGACTTGAAACTTTTTCCCAACTCCACGTCAAACTTTTGAGTAGGCTCATTGGGGTATTGGTGAGAGCATAAAAAATCACTTGTCAAACAATGAATTTTGCATTTATTGGCCTTCAAGTGGAGGGAATCACTTTTCCCTTTTGGAATGGCAATCTCCAAAATATAAGGATTTTGCTCCTCATCTCCAAGATTCATCATTTGCTCGGGTGGTTTGAATTTTATCACATCCACCAAGCATAATGTCGAAAAGTGATTGGAATGAAGTCGTCTTCCCAATTTCAGAGGTGCATTCTTCTTGACATTCTCACCCTGAAATGAACTAGAGCCTTCATAGAGGATTTGATTGGCTTTTTATTTTGACTCTAGTACCATTTCCTCAATTTTGGCAACCTCCATTAATTTTGGTTCAGTTGGATGGCAAATCACCAAGGGTTCTTTAACATCAAGATCACCATCAAACGCATGGCTTGGTATATTTTCTTTTTCAACACCATTTTAAAGATTGGGTGTATTTATGGTGCTTGAAAGATTGACTTTTTCACCTACTTTTTCTTTTTTTTCACTTTTATTTCCAAATGCCACCATGGATTGATGCAAGACATGCACGTCCTCCTCTATTGTAGTCACTCGATCCAAGAGAGTTAAAAGCATTGCTTCAACATCATCGTATCCGGCATGTTGTTCTTCCTTTATCATATCATGAGACCTATCAAACTTATAGAAGAACTAGCATTTTGTTAGCGTAACTAGAGGAAGGGGCATTTGGACAATCACTCGAATGTCCATCTCGACCACTACATAATGAACAACCATACTCCTAATAGGTTCGAGATGATGCACACAACTCTTTCCAGGGAGCATATTTACAATTGTTCCAAAAGTGGGGTCAACCACAAATGGACATAGATCATCAAGATAAGATTTCCAACCACCGAACTCATATTCATTCCAAGATGCCATAAAGAAAAGTAAACAAAAACAAAAATCTACTTAACATAAGAAATAAAATAAAATCACAAACAAATATTTACAAGTTTGAGTCTAATCAAGCTAAAATTCTAAATCAAATCAATACGCCAAATTGTTCCCCGGCAACAACGCTATTTTCGATAATACTCAACTTACACGTTAGTTTAAGTACAAGACGATCATTGTCAATATAAACCCAACAAGAGTAGGGGTCAAATCCACGAGGAACAATGTGAGTGGTGAATGAGTAAGTTCAAAATGAAAGAAACTTGCTAAATTCAAACCTAAGGTACAAGTATTTGGGTTTTTTTTTGAATGCTTTTGAAAATATAACAATTTAAGGACTTCTAAAGGATTAAATCAAGGCTAAGAGTAATTAGAGTGTAATAAATTAGGAATGGATCTTGGGGCTATGAACTACTAGAGGCAACTAATGCGTGGGTACATGAGAATCAACTTCGTATCTTAGTTAATGCATGCGTGGGTAGGCTCAGTTAGGAATTTCGATACTAACCTTTCAATGAAGTACCAAACTATCACCCAAGCATTCTTTCGAATACCTCATGGGTGTCGTCAACTAATCATCACAAAGACACAATTTGGGCATCCCTATTTCTAGGATGATGCCTAAGATATAGAAAATTCATAATTTATCCTTATTTCTAAGACAATAAAAAGGGAATAACTATTATCTATCTTATTGTTCACAAATGCTCATGTCACCTACATCCCTCTTTTAAGGAAGATGTAGGATCTAGTTACCCACATCTCTCTTTCAAGGATGATGTGGGGTTTAGGGAAATTAAGACTCTCACAAGCAAATTCCATTTTAAAATCAAACAATTGTGAAACCCAACAACATTAACTAAGAATTAAAGCTAGTAATCACAACCTTACCATACTGCATCAACACACAACCCAGTCCCATAGGGGATACATCATAATAAACCACAAAACCCTCGATACCCTCAGGTAGGGTCAAAACTGGAGCTGAAGTCAATTTGTCCTTCATCTTCTCAAAGCTACCCTCACAAGAATCGAACCACAGAAAGTTCACCTTCTTTTGGGTCAACATAGTCAATGGAGTAGCAATAAAAAAAAAACTTTCCATGAACCTCCTATAGTACCCAGCTAAACCCAAGAAGTGGGTCTGGGCCACTTCTTAACCGCCTCAACATTTAATGGATCCACCATGATCCCCTCACTAGACATAACATGACCTAAATAAGTCGTCGTATTCAACCAGAATTTGTACTTGGAGAATTTGGCATACAACTACTGTCTTTAAGAGTCTACAACATTATGTAAAGATGATCAGCATAATCCGCCTCACTCTTGGAATACACCAAAATGTCATCAATATACACGATGAAGAATAAGTCCAAAATTGAAGAAATACCCCATTCATAAGATCCATAAATATTGTTGGTGCATTAGTCAAATCGAAGAACATCACCAAAAACTCAAAATGACCATACCGGGTTTGGAAAGCAGTCTTAGGGATATCCATCTCCTTATTCCTCAACTTATGATAACCTAACTAAAGATAAATTTTAGAAAAGTAATTAGCTCACTAAAGCTGGTCAAACAGATCATCAATCCTTAAAAGAAGGTACCCATTCTTTATCATCACCTTATTTAACTGGTGGTAATCTATGCATATTCGAAGGGACCCATCATTCTTACGAATGAATAGAACATGAGCACCCCACGAGGAAATACTAGGATGAATAAAAACCTTATCTAGAAGGTCTTTTAATTGCTCCTTGAGTACCTTTTACTCAATCAGAGCCATTGTATAAAGAGGGATAGAGATAGGACGAGTGTCCAAAAGAAGATCAATCCCAAAATCTATTTCCCTATCAAGAGGGACACTAGAAAGGTCATCAAAAAATACTTCAGGAAATTCACAAATCACGGGAATAGATTGCAGTGAAAAACCCTCGAAACTAGAATAGTTAACATAAACTAAATAGTATAGACACCCCTTGAAGATCTACCTTCGGGATCTAAGATATGAAATAAATATTCCTCTAGGCACTAGGGAACTACCTTCCCGCTCAATCACCAGTTCATTTGGGAAGTGAAAACTGACCCTTCGGGTCTACAGTCAAGAGATGCATAGCACGAGTGCAACCAATCTATACCAAAAATCACATCAAAGTATAATATGTACAACTCTATTAGATCCACTAACATCTCCAATTCTATTAGATTCACTAACATCTCCCTACCATAGGTAGACTCAGAAAAAGGGTCATGAATACAATCAGGACCAAAACCAAAATCAACAGCCATATATGGGGTTACATAAGAAAGAGCAGACACCGGATCAAGCAAACAATACACATCACAAGAAAAGAGTTGTAACATACCAGTGACAATATCTGCAGAAACTTTAAATTCCTGATGAGTGGTAAGAGTATAAAGGCGGTTTCAACCAGTGCCAGATCCAGAAGTAGCACCCTTTGGTGCAGGAGCAGAAGACATGGCAACCAAAATTTTATTAGCCCTAGTAGCAACCCTGACTAATGGACAATCCCAGTGCAGGTGGCCTAACAGACCATACTTAAAGCACTTATTCCTCCCATCCTCATAAAATCCATAGTGCACCTGCCCATAAAAGTAGTAAGGGGGATAAGATGGGGTTGACTGAGCTTTACTAGCCTGAGACTGAGCATTGTGTGCCCTAAATCCACTATTTGTCTGAAAACGGCAATCATTGGATGACTTAGGATATGAAGCACTAGACGTAGAATAGGAACCTGAATTACCCCACTTCTTCTTAGACCATTTTCCACCATACCTACCACTTTATTGTTGATATTCACCTTATTTTGAATATTAAAACTTCTTATTCTATCTTTCACTCATCTCTGCTTGCTTTTTTTCTCTTTCAATTATTGTATATACATCTCAAGTCTAGAGATGTCTATATCCTTATTCAATAGGGCAACCTTGCTCTCCAAAATCAAATCACAGGACAACCCAAAAACAAATTTCCTCATTCTACCCATCATACTAGATACTAACTCAGGAGCATAACATGACAGTTGATAAAACTTTAAGACATACTCCTTTACTATTATCCTGCCTCTCTTCAAATTCATGAGTTCCTTGGTATTTATCTCCCTCAACACTTAAGGAAAGAATCGATGAAGAAAAGCACTAAAAAAGTTATCCCACAAAGAGCACTCAATATCATCACCCCTAGACTGGTCCCACTCCCCATACCACTGATATGCCATATCCTTCAACTGATAAAGATGACTCAACCTCATAAATTAGCCAACTCTAGTAACCTCAGATGATGGAGCAACAGAAAAAACACGCTCCGTCTGAGAGGCCATCACCTGGGTAAGCAAATGGATTGACTAGCAAAACTCAACACTAGACATATCAACTTAAGGTATTCGGGAAGGGCTAGGAGGAACTGGTGGAACTCCATGTGGGGTATTACAATTAGGAGTTAGAGCTCTAGACCAGGTCTGAACTTCATAAGTAATACGTGCTCCGTTGACATTGTCCTCAGACGGAACAAAAGAGTTTCCACAAGCATTAGATCTTCTGGGAGGCATGATCTAAAAAGTAAACATATGAAAATTAGAGGAGATTTTAAGATCTTTTGACTTAATTTCCCAAAATAGAACAACAAGAAAGGGAAATATTCCTAAATATCATATAGCTCCTCTTTAAGTATGGCGCGCTACACACCCATAAAAAAAACTCAACTTGACATAGCTTTGTGGATACTTAATGATACCAATCCTAGGCTCTGATACCATCTTTGTCATGACCTAAACCAGGGTTGGGCAATGACGGGCATCTCAAGTCCAATAAGGACCAGAGAACACCCCTACTCCTAACCAAATAGGACACAATACCCCCAATACTGACTGAATTCCAAAACATTTCTATAATCAATTACTGTTAACCAACCAAAATAACTAACACCACTACCCAAGTCCACAGTAATCCACAAAGCCTTCTGATAAACTGAAAGCAATAAAGTGTCAAGACATGCCTTTAACTCTGATAATAACAATAACAATGATAATGTTAATGTGAACTCTTCAATTCTAGTTTATAAAAGGATACCGATGGAATGATTAAGTCTTTTAGAGAATGAAAGCTCACTACTTCACCACAAATGACCAACGAATCAAGCTAATTCACCTAACACTGTGTAGAATAAGTAAATATATCATCGGTACCTGCATTGCATGGGGATATACTGTTCAAAAATGGTTAGTAAGTTGAGAACTCGTATATAGCATTACTGGAGGGGTTCGAATCGATGTACCCAATAGAAGGGCCTTATAGTGGTCCATCTCCCACTAGGCCAAGTGAAAGTATTTGTAAATGGGTTCTCACTATATAATTATATACATATATTCAGAATTTATTAGTATAAATATAGGGTCTACGTAAAAGCTACTGGGTTCAGCCGAACCCCCATAGGGTACTATAGCTTCGCCCCTACCCATGCATCAAGTTGATTTTAAAACCACCATATAAGACATAAACAATGCATATGTGAACATGAAATAGCACATAACAACAATCATTCAAAGCCCTCAATCCATGTTTTAAAACCAACATCAAACCCACATGGAGAACTATTTAAAACACATGCTTTCACAAAGTAATAGTTGGAGAAGAGTAACATGCCTGAAATATCATGGGTTATGGGGAGAATTTGCCTTTAGGAGCTTTAATTGATAAACTTATTGGAAATCCTAAGTATCTTGCTTGAGAGAATTTAGAGAGTTTGAGAGAGTGTTTTAATTATGAGTAGTATGCTAATAAAGTCTTAAATAGTGTTTTAATTTATATGGGCTAAGTGGGGTGGAGGAAAATTACTAGGATGCCCGTATTAAAAGACTAAAAACCAACGTACAGTTGCTATGGGTGAGTTAATGATTCATAAGGTCACCCTACGACTCATTTAGTCCATTCATAATCTGGACAGTGTCCAGGGTCACCCTACACTATTCTGGTTATAAGTATTGCCGTATGACTTATATCCAATCCTTATGACTTCTATCATGCTAGTTGTAGTCACAACAGGAACTTTAGGATAGTACGCTAGTTTCCCTACGACTCGTTATGAGATGCTATAACTTGTAGGGTCCAAGTCGGAGTCAAGATATAAACTCCATGCCAACATACTGCCAGGTTACGATTGGGTCCCTAAGACCTGCAATGACACCCTACGACTCACAGGTTAAGTCGTAGTGAGGACAGTAAGCTCAAAGATCAAGAAGTTTTTTAGGGACCAAAAACCCAAGGTGTTACAACAAATTTTAAGTTTGTATCAAATTACTATTTTGATTTATTTGAAATACCTAGATTTTATTTTTATTTGAAAATCGTAATTTGCCAATGACAGATTTTGAAAGTTGTTTGTCCTCAAAGCAAAAAAAGGCAAAAGGCATATTAATTAATGAGATTACAGATTTCAGGCAAGATACACTTCCTGATTTAAATTGTGTTCCAGCTGATGATGGTAAAATTTGAATCTCCTCACATTTTCACCATATCTGTTATAAAGGTACCAATATATATTTTATCATTTTCTAGCACCTATTTGTTAAAAATATCTTTTATCTTTATTAATGGCAGATTTTAAAAGTGTTTTTTCCCAAAATACAAGGCAGAGGAAGGGTAAAGTCATTTTGGTAAGTGAAACTACTAATTCAAGTATTATCAATATGCAAAGTGAAAATTTGAGGTCTAATAATTCTATGCCATAATTCATCAAAGTTATTTTTGTGATTTGCTCAAATCTTTCTGAATAAGAAATTCTTACTAAATTTAAGTATCAATAAACACCAAATATCTTTTTTTTTTTTAATTTCAAAACTTGAAGTTATTAATGGCTAACAATTATTTATCATAGGTGCCCAAAGTCAAGATCATCTGTCTGATTTAAATTGTGCTTCATGGGATGAAGGTCAAGAAGATTAAGATGACTATGAAGGTATGTACTTAGTGTCTAAGTTGGTTATCATATATTTTTAGTTTGGTACTGATAGTTAAAAATTATCTTGATTGCCATTTAATTTAGTTTTCTATTATTTTTTTAGAGGTTGATGTTTGCGGGGACGTTAGTAATGAAGGTATACACTATTTAATTTATATATACATAAGAGTAATCAAGTAAGAATACATAAAATAAGTAAGTTTATATTACTCTAACCCGATATATTTTTATCACTAATAGAATACTGGGATATTGGAGATGCTACCTATGAATGTGAACTTTGTGGGGCATGTTTTTAGTATGAAGAAAGAATCAACAAGAAGATTAAGCCTAAACAGCCGATATTTTCTCTATATTGTAATCATAAAAAGATTAAGTTTCCAAAGTCAATTGAGCCTCCACAAATTCTAAGGCAATTGTTGTTTGGATCTGGTTAGTGAAAACATCTATTTAGATCTTATCATTGAAGAATATTAACCTTACATTTCATTCTTCATTTCATACTTTATGCAGGTTCTAAAAGTAACCACTATCGAGATAATATTAGGAGCTATAATTCTATGTTCTCATTTACTTCTATGGCAGGAAAGGCTGATGCATCTGTTAATCAAACTTGAGGATCAAGAACATTCAGATTATCTGGACAAAACTATCATAAAATTGCAAGTTTATTGTCTCTCGAGAGATCCATCCTTAAGTTTGCGAAATTACACATTTATGATACAAATAATGAAGAGAAGAATAGAATTCATATTGTAATGTTAGTGTTTTACCCTTCATGATTGATAATGTGTAGATAATATTTTACATCTAAAGGACATATTTGTTAATTTTATCAATTTAATTATTTGCAGTCGTGGTTAAGATATAAATAAACTGCACGATGAGATTGTTAATGGTCTAAGGAAAATGTTTGATTGCCATGATATTTTAGCGAAGACATTTACAATGGTAAGAGATAGATTTCAAAAAGATAGGAGCTCCAATGTTAGACTCAAATTAATAGCCAACAATTTCAGAAGTAGCTGCTTTGGTATTAGGAGATCTTGAACCATCTAGAGGTGACAAAGATATCGTCAACAAAAGTTGGTTTGGATAGTTACAAAGGGTTAATGTACTTAATACAACCTATTTAAGCTTGCAGTATCCTTTAGTTTTTTCAAATGGTGATGATGGCTATAAAGAGGACATCATTATAATGGAGATGGTGAAACAACTCAAGAAAGGAAATGTGTTAGCATTCGAGAGTATTTATCTTATAAAGTTCAAGTTAGGAAGGATGAAGTTCCAACGGTTGTGTATTTAATGATCGAATCTTTTCAACTGGATTATATTTGGTTTAATCAAAAATAGTTGAGAGTTCATATGTACAAAGGGTTAGAAGATGCATTTTTGCATGGAGAAACTAATCCATCTTCTTAGGAAAAAAGGGTAATTTTGGGATCAAGCTCTATAGGAGGTGCACGATACATGCTTCAAAATTACCAAGATGCTATGGTGATATGCAAGTGGGTTAGATATCTTAATCTTTTTATCATGTTTACTTGCAATCCAAAGTGGTTAGAGATTTGTACATTTGTAGAGAGTAGGGGCTTAAGACTTGAGGATCGTCCAGATATTTTATCTAGGGTTTTCAAAATCAAATTGGAT
>NC_061116.1:177034546-177168503 GCF_002878395.1 Capsicum annuum
ATATATATATATATATATATATATATGGGCTTAAGACCCCAGAATCGTCCAGATATTTTATCTAGGATTTTCAAAATCAAATTGGATCACTTAATAAAGGACTTACAAGACATATAGATTTTGGAAGAGTAAAAACAGGTATAATTAGTTCCTCATTATATATATATATATATATATATATCTTTAAATATGGATTCATACTATTTGTTCATCCAATTAATTTCTTTGATGCAGTGATCTATACTATTGAATTCCATAAATGAGGATTGCCTCATGCTCATATCTTACTTTTTCTTCATGAGCAAAATAATTATACTACTCCTGCTAATATAGATAGGATTATTTCAGTAGAAATACCTGATGATATTCAGCTATGGAACTACCTAAAACTATACCTTGGATAGTTAGAAAGATATT
This sequence comes from Capsicum annuum, assembly GCF_002878395.1. Classification (NCBI taxonomy): domain Eukaryota; kingdom Viridiplantae; phylum Streptophyta; class Magnoliopsida; order Solanales; family Solanaceae; genus Capsicum; species Capsicum annuum. Next base: position 177,034,964 of record NC_061116.1, read on the forward strand.
GGGGGTCAAGATACTGTCATGCAAGTAAGTTCACTTTAAGGAGACCTCAATCACAGATTAGTTATGTGTCAAAGAGGTAACAAATATCTGATAAAAAAGATGTATTGAAGTCTCTTACCACAACTGCCAAAAGTCCCATGGAAGAACATTGTATTGCAGCCACAGGTGCACCCAATACACTGTTTCAACCTTTGGCAAGAAGTCCAACAAAGACTTTCAACTGTGGGGAGATTACATAGAATAGGCATCTGAGTGCTAATAGAATATGTGTTTTGTAATGATGAGATAGAAATCTTTGCACACCTATACTGTGATTGTGTACACACCAAGAGGTTATGGAGTAAGTTATTAACATGGTTGGGATATTTCAGGCCTATAGAACAGTGAAAAATAGAGGTACAATGGATGAACCAGCTAGCTAAACATAAAAATGGGGCTACATCAATTACATTTTGTGTTTTCACCATGGTGGTCTATTATATTTGGCAGCGAAAGAAACTCTATTAGATTCCAAAGAGGTCGTTTCCTGGAGGATGCAGTATGAAGAGAAATTATGATGCATATGCACATATGAGGAAGAGGGATTACTAAGTGGCAGTCACAACTATAGAGACTAAACTATTTTCCTTAGTACTGTCCTTGGAGTGGATTTGAGACTAGAGCTGAATTTGTATTCTTGTTTTGATTGTTAGTTGTTAGCTCTTTTGATAGTTAAAGAGGTAGGGGTCAGCCTATGCCTGGTTATGTAATGAATACTTTTTGATTAATAAAATTCTCCATTAATAAAAAAAGTTATTTGTGTTCCAGTGTCAAAGGCAAAAGCTGACTAGAGATTCTTTAGAAAGTTGAAATGATTGTCACCAATGAACTAATACAAATGGAGAAAAGGTTGATTGAGTTTTGTTTCTTTTACTATCTTTTCATTGTATAGATAATTATGTATATTCAGTATTTTATATTCTATTACATTCAGTATGTAATGTGAAAATTAGAAATCTATTAATGTTATGCAAAATATCATTTAAGAATGTTTGGTGAGTTTTTCAACTTTTCCAAATAAGAAGAGATTCAGTTTCCAGGTGAATTTTAGTTTAACAACTTCAAAGAAGTTTAAAGTAGGGGTCCCATAGAATAGAAAATGAAGCAGGGGTCCCACAGAACAAAAGGACAGTAGTACATTAATACACTGATCGACTATAATAGTGAAAACAACTATAATAGAAACAATAGGACACAATTTTACTAAATTAAGGCAAAAAGCAGCAACATAGTTTTCAGTGATGATTCAGTTCACAATTCTCATGATTAAGCTAATGAAATTCAAGGTGAAATTTCATCACTTCATATGGAGCTAGCGAATAAAAGTCAAGTAAATGCAAGAGAAACAATCATACTCAATAACAGAAACATAAAGGATATCTAATGAGAATTAGGAAAACAAATGACTAATTTGGTTGGAAACTAGCTTGGATTTCAGGTAACCTCAACTGTTGGAAACAATTTCCATGAATATCCTAACATGCACCCAGTGAGATGTGGGGTTTCGATGGGTTTTACATTTGTCATTACTTCCATGGTTACCTATGAACAATATGAAGAACGAGATCAAAGAATGATTTTAGATTCCATATCTCAAAAATTTCCAGAACACGCATAATCCAAAAGCCACTATTGGTTTGTAATAGCACAAAGGATTCTTACATATACTATTAGCTAACAAGTAATATATTCATTGTGCCAGAGGTTGTTGTTGTCGAAAGATGTCTTAATAAGAAAGGGAACATTTTTTGCAATTATTTATCTGTGACCATCATACGTAGGCAAAATATTTGATACATTAGCTAAGCACATGGCTTATTAATGATGTGTTGCATACATGTTATACCTGATTAATTATGTGAAAATTTTATCTAATAACATAATTATGTATTTAACCCTTCATGGGATGTGCTAAAATAAAAAGAATTGCTTTAGGGTCTGAACAAAAACAATGATACTGGGATGACACAACTCCATTTATATGTATATTTAAAAAGGCCAAACTAAATTATTCTCCTAGAATAAGTTTTTGGGTGATAAAAAAAACTAACATATGCCCTAAATATGACCTTAAGAAAATGAAAATAGAACAAATTTTGCAACCCACTACAAAGAAATATATCAATGGGAGAAGGTACGAGGACAATATCTGGCTTTACCAATCTAATATTTTTACAATTTAAAACACCTGAATCCTAAGTTAAGTAAAGGTTGGAGTCTTTAAAAGGTGGATCACATTATGCAGTTTCACTAAGAACGTCATAAAGATATCTTTTACAACCAAAGACTAAATATCAAAACTTGTATGCTGATATGACATTCACAAGGATGGATTATATTCAGTGTGAAAGAAAAAAGGGAACAAATGTTTGATGCAGGTATGAGGAATGCCTAAAAATTTTTAGGTTGTAAGTCTTGCCTGAGCTAATAGGCAGAGGCTTATCATTGTCATTAGTGAATGGCAGCAAGATGAATACAAAGAAAGAAACAAGTCTCTCCCAACATCTTTGGCCAATGATTGTTTAAGATGATCCCGAAGGTTAGACAACTGAGGTGAAGTAAGCAAAATCAAGTTTAAAGCCTAAAACAAACATCAACACACTCAGTTTACTGCGAAAATAATATTATGCACCATATAGTTAAATAAGCCCTAGATAACAATATCTCAAGACTAAGCTTAAGAGTTTTGTGATCACATGAAATTAATTAAACAAAGCAAAGTCTGAGCTATATATCATTCACACTCTATATTGGAAATAGTGATATTCACTTGATAAATAAGAAAATTAGCAAACTTGAACCATCACAGATGCAAAGTACAAATCTGATTCTCCTTTAAGTATTATGGACAATTCACGGTAAACTCTTTCAGCATTCAGAAGAAGACATAACCGTTGAATAATCAAAGCTCCAAGCTTGAAAGAGATTTGAAAAGCTAAGACACCAGCAGAAAAGAATATTCAATAAACCAAACAACAAAAGTAGGCCTTTAAATTTCCCCCAAGAAACAATAAAAGAATAAAGCATTTAGTTCTCAAGGGGAGAGTGATCATTCTGAAAGCTGTAAACTAGGAAAATAACTGTTGGCACTTCTGGATCTTTGTATATGCGTTCATGAATCTCGAGCACCAAGAGAACTATCTGAAAGAGAATTTAAGGAAGACTCTCATAACATAAAATCAGCGACTCGAGACTTGCATGTTCAAATAAAAAAGAAGAAAAGAAAATCACAGGAAAAGGAAAGCTTACCAAATATTACAGACCACAAAATCAGATATCGATTGACATAAATTGAAATTATTTTTAAAAATCTACTACAAATCCAACACGAAACAACTCAGAATAAGTCAAAAAAATATTATACAAAAATTTGAGCATCTTTGACCTTTTAGCTACCCATTTTTCTTCCAAGGTCAAAGAAATGTAGTTCATTTTTTTCTTGATACTATAGCTTCCAATATGGAGTACGGAATTAGAGAAGAAGGTGAAAAGGAAACCTTTTCTCTTTTTAGGAAACAAGTTCTGATAAGGAGTCTACTTTATCATATGTGCAGACTACAAGAATTCAGAATAGGAATTATAAGATGCAAAATACTTGACTCTGAAAATCCCTACTTAGTATGTATAAGTTACCTATGCAATCAACTTTGAATTTTTCCGCAAAATTTATTTCTCTCTAGCAGTGGTATTAACTATAGTGGCGTTCAACCTGTGGAGAAAATAAATTAAAAGGTTTATTTGAAGTAAACAACATAGGAAAGGTAGGAAAATAGTTTCTTAGCTCAGCAGTCTCAAATTAAAGCAGATTTGCTAGAATGCTCAATTTCTTGAAGATTTACATAAGAATCAGATAGATCGAAGGCTTTGCAAGATCATAAATTTTTGAGTTTATGAGGTGAACATCTCATCAACAATCTTTTTAGCTTAAATTCACAGGCAGCCTGAGAAACCAGGCACACAAAAAAATTAAGGACTTGACCTAAAAAAAATATATAAGAATAATATAAAGATTGAAAATGCCAAAACACTCAAGATGAAATAAAATTATTCCTTAATAAAACTAAAAAACATAATTTTGTTGTATATGTATAACAAAAAAAGAGTGATTACTCTCTCTCTCCCTTAGCCATTTTCTCTCTCTTCTCTCATCCAACAGACTCGCAAATACTGATAAAAAATTAAAATTCAGGAAGGCATACAAATAAAAAATCAGGGGCAAAATTAGCGAGACTAAATAGAAGAATCCAACAAATTAAAAACGAGTTAAATGCTCATCGAATGAAATAGGTATTATAACCAGTGATTATAATCATATTATATTGAAATTTCAAATTGTTCTTTCTTTGTCTATCTTATTTTAAAACAATATTATTTTCTCTACAGAGAATATTGACCCAACATATGATGGAGTAAATGTTATTGAACTACAGGAAGGAGTTCATTTGCCTCTATGTGAAATAAAAAATGGCCAGGTTCAATATATATATAATATTGTTATGTTCTTTTATATCGGTCTACCCGTATAATATACTTACCTTAATTGAACATGTCCAGAAATAGTACCCCAATTAAGAAATAAGAAGTGTTTTCTAAGTAATGATGTCAATGAACGGAGGAAACAAAAGATTGTGTCATGCTCAAATATGTCATTTGATAGAACTATATGTCTGGGAACATTACAAAAGAATTATAATAACTCGGGATTGAGTAGTGGTATTAGAATGTCTAAAATGCATATTGTCATGCCCTATTTTTCACCAAAGTTAAACAAAACATGACTTATGGACTCTAAAAGAATTAAAATTTCATACAAAGTCGCCACCTAATTTTTTAAGGAAAATAAGAAAACCTATTTACTTATTAATACGTATGACTTATTTTTAGTCTGCGAAAACCAATAGGTAAGAGTTCAAATTATTCCAAAGGAAAACGGTTAGACACCCTTTAGAATCCACAAATATGGTACTCGGCTAGACTAAATTTATCAAAGAGAGAGGAGGTATAAATATTTAAAATAATGTAAAACGTGTATGTGTATTAAGTATATAAATAAAACTTATTATTGTGAAAATATGTAAAAGGTATGTATAAAAATGTACAAATTACATGAGAAAAAGAAAAATATTTTGTGATGTATGGAAGAAAAGTATTTTTTATGTACTAAAAAGGAAAAAGTATTTTGTAAATAATACTATCTACTTGACCAAAATTACGAAGAGAATAATAAATATTTTACATAAAAAGAAAGACTATACAATTTTCATGTTGTATGAGTTAATTGATTAATTTAATGTGTTTGTGTAAACAACCTAAGTTTGCCTAAACATGCGTTAATAAATATGTAAGTAAAGAATGTCCCTGCTCGATACCCCAAAAGTAATGTTTTCACTATGAATGATATTTATACAATTGTGATAATGCAAAAATAAAAATGTAAAGTTCAAGCTCCTTTTGGATGCTATTTTTAGACAAATATTTTCGAGAACCTGTATAAGCACGTTAGTAACAAAGCAAATAAATTAAGAACTATATGTGCATAGATGTATACAAATATATAAAAAATAAAGTTTTTGTTAAAGTGTGGGCTCAAATTAGATTTTAGATACGCCATGGCTATGAAGTGGTTGCTCGATTTATCGGCCATCCTAAATCACCTTGCCAAGATACGAATCGTAAAACTTTTATGTTGTCATGATGTTATAAGGATTTCTTCATTGCCTGAATTTATTTATTTTTTGTTACGTATTTGTACATATAGTGTCCGTCTTTTATTTGGAGAGGCCTCGAAAATTGGCGAAGAATTTCTTCATCGGCCATCTATTGGTACTTGATATGAATAAATAAACTTGAGAAAATAAAGTCTGACTTTTGTAATGTGGTGGCCTCAAAAATCCGACAGAGAGAGATTCTCATCGGCCATGTATTTATTTGGATATGAAATAAGCAGACGTAGAAATAAAAATTCATCTTTTGTTACGGGGTGGCCTCAAAAATTCGACAGAAAGATATTGTCATCAGTCATGTGTTTATTTGGATATGAAATAGGCAGACTTGGAAAATAAAAATCCAACTTTTGTTACGGGGTGACCTCAAAAATTCAACGAAGAGATATTGTCATCGGCCAAAGTAGTGTAGTATTTGTTCATTATCAGTGTAACAAATGACATAGCAATGAAAGAACAAGATGTCCAAAACAGCCAAAAAAATCAGCCCAAAAAAATAACTTTGGAAGTGATGTTTTTGATTAAAATTGATCCCATATTAGCCAAACAATCCAGATCGATCCTGTTAATCTTGAAATGAGAAAAATAACTAACACACAATAATACAACAGTCGAGAACCAAATGAAAATAAAGCACAACAGATCGAGATTTCTGGAGTTAGCTATAAAATGGAGTTTTCATTAGGTATTAAATTATTTCGGACAGATCTTCACAAGAATTAACACACAACATATTAAAAATAGTGAAACTTAGTCCACCAAAGGGGAAAAATTGAAGTAGTAACAAATATCGGTGTAGCTTTAATGGTGTTCGTCGAAGCAACGCCTTATTTTTTGAAAATTCGGCCAGATCTGGCCATGTTGGGGTGATAGTGGCGGTACAGTACATCAAAGTCTGCCGGTGATCAAATCCGATAAGACAACAACGGGGGAAAATGGCATGGCGGCTAAAAATGGAGAAAAAGTAGAGGGGAGGTTATATGGTGGCTTTTCTGTTGAAGGCTCGTCCGCCAGTGGTCAACTCCAAAAAGACAGCAAGAAGAGGGGAAAGGAGGGCACGTGGTGGTGATGTACAGGTGGTAGCCGGCCATCCGGTTAGTTAGTGATTTTTAGTGGTCGGTAGTGAGGAAGAGAGAAAGAGGTGTAAGAGATGGTGGTGGCTGGAACTCCATGGTGGTGGATGAAAGTTTGAACCTCTCCGATCACTATCTATGGCGAGGCAGCAACGGTAGACGATAGATAATGAGAGAGAGGAGATCATTAACTTTGAGAGAGAGAAAAAGAGAAATATCTGATTTGGAGGTGTATATGTGTGTGTTGTGCTTGTGTTTATTTTTGTAAGAGTTTGAGAAGGGAAAACAAAGAAACAAAGTATGTGGGAGTAACATAGTTGATTTTTTAGTGTGGGTGGGTGAATATGTGTGTGGGTGAATTGTATTAACAAAATATTGATCCCCACTACTTATTTATAATAAAAAAAATGGTACCTCTTATTATCCAATGAATAAAAGGGTGTCCCCCCTTTTATATTAGGATTCCCTTTGGTCCTTAAATTATTGACCAAAGATTTTCATCCTTTTGACCAACAGATAAAGTTGTTGTCTAAAAGATAGTTTCATTGAGTAGTCGTTGTGAAATATGATAATACATCATTGTGTGGTTATTGTCAGATGTGATAAGACATCATTGTGTGGTCATTATCGGATGTCACAAGACATTAAATTATTATACTGTATAAAAATAGTTGATCCAACTTAGCATTTGTGGACTATAAAAACGTGTAAAATGTAGAAATTAATATGTAACTAACAAAAATATAAGGAAAAATGAAAATGTTATTAACTTAAAAGTATTGCAAAAAGAAATGTAATGCCATATCGTGTATGTGCGCAGATGATTGTGAAAATGTTAAAATGATAATGAATCGATAAAAATCCTAATATAAAGAGAATTATTAATAAATTATGAAATGTAAAAATATGACAACAAATTGATAAAATTCTAAAGTATGAATGGTTATCAATGATTTGTTTAAGAATTGTAAAAAAAAATGTAAAAATTGCATTTTGTACCCTTTAACGATCAGAAACCCTGAAGACGTTTATTTTATGCATGTAGAGAAAAAATTGGGTGTCAACAATTGACCTTTTTAGTATGAAGATGATGTAGAAATATTTAAATAAAAATATTGATGTATAGCCAATTTTGCTCGATAAAAAATAATTTTTTGAAGAAAATTCAACCAAACACTAGTTTAGAGTTGCCTAAATACCTCGAGTTGCATAAGGATCAGGTCGGGTGTAGTTCAAAAGAATAGACAAATTGTCTCTTGGCCCGTTATTAATGGTGAATGATCATGTCAAATGATTATTGAAAGAAAGACTATTCGGAAATGAAAGTGTTCACATATTCTCGATGCTCTCTTTGAAATTGCCCCAGTATCGGGCTGTGAGATGTTGGGAATGTACGATAGTATACTTACTGGGAAAGAAGAATGATTATGTGGTTGTGATGATCGAACCCTGCATATAGCTTCCTACATATCTCAAACTTCACGAGAATTAGGTCAATGTAGTTCAAAATGACATATACAAGAAATTTTGAGGAGGTACTCAAAATTTGCCCTAGTGTATGTTTTGTGACTAACATTTCGCTTTTTGAATGGGATTTGAAAAAATGTCTTTTTGTTTTGAATTATATTTTAGTTGAAAAAATGCATGATGTCTCTGATTATTTATAGGGACTTGAGGATGAATGACGTCTCCGACGGTTTACGGGGACTTGGGGATGAATGCCGTCTCTGGTTGTTTATAGAGAATGATGTGACAAATGAAAAATGTATCCGATTATCTACGAAGACTATGTGATGAATTAAAGATGTCTTTGATTGTCTATGAAGATACATCAAGTCTTCGTAGACAATCGAAGACATCATCATTCAAAATTAGTCTTCGAGGATAATCAATGATAGCAATCAACATTGATCTTCGTAAACAATCGAAGACGACAATCAACTTCAGTCTCCATAGACAATTGAAGATGTCATGCATCAAGTCTTCAATCGAAGACATTATTATTCATATCATTCTCCATAGACAATTGGGGATGTCATGCTTTGAGTCTTTATAGACAATAGAAGACATCATAATTCAACATCAGTCTTCATAGAAAATCGACGATGGTGATCAACATTAATCTTCATAGACAATTGAAGACTGATTATTTATGGAGACTGATGTGATGAATAATGTCTTCGATTGTCTACGAAGACTTGATGACATTTCCAATTATTTATGTATACGGATATTGATTGTGGTAAAGCCTTTGATTGTCTGCGGGGACTTAGTGTGTGAGATCTCCGATTGTCTATGAAGACTGATGGTCGTCCTCAATTATTTTTGAAGACTAAGGTCATCAAATGGTGAGGTAATTGAATTCTAATGACCTCTCAATTGGTGGAACAACTGAAAGGTAATAGCCTCTCGACTGGCATGGCTATTGAAGTAAAAGAGCTCTCGACTAGCGAAGCAATTGAAAGGTAGTAGTCTCTCAACTGACAGGGCTATTGAGAATTAAAAAGCTCTCAATGAGTGGAGCAGTTGAAAGGTAGTAGCCTCTCGACTGGCAGGGCTATGAAATAAATAAGCTCTCGACTGGAGGAGCAACTGGAAGGTAATAGCCTTTTAATTAGCAGGGATTTTGAAATAAAGGCGCTTTCTACTGGCAGAGTTATTGTAAGATAATAATCTCTCAACTGTAGGAGCTACTTGTAAGGTAATTGCCTCTCGACTGGCAGGGTTATGAAAATGTAGTAGCCTCTCAACTGACGGGGCTATGAAAGGTAATAGCCCCTTGACTGGCGGGGCAATTTTAAGGTAATAGCCTCTCAATTGGCGGGACTACTTAAAATAAAGGAGATCTTGGCTCACGAAGCTGTTTGAAAGGTAATAACCTCTCGACAGGTGGGGCTATTAAAATGTAATAGCCTTTCGACTGGCGGGGCTATGGAAATGTAAGAGCTTACGGTTGGCAGAGCTACTTGTAGGGTAATAGCCTCTCGACTGGTTGGGCTATAAAAATGTAAAAGCTCTTAACTGACAAAGCTATTTGAAAGGTAATAAACTCCCAACTAGCGAGCTAGGGAAGTGTAGGACACCTAAATTAGAAGAAGAGCTCCTAATAGAAAAGTAAAATGTTTGTATTCGAATGCAAGGGCTTGAAAAATAAAGTCAATTGCCTGTATTTGGAGGTGGGTGCCTTGAATGAAAAGGATAATGCATGTATTTGAAGATGAATTTCATGAGAAATAAATAAAATTATTTTGTAGTTTCTTTGCAAATATGTTGAAAAGTGAAATATGTAGAAAATTGCTTTGTATTTTCTTTTTAAAAAATGTGAAAAATTTAAAATGCAGAAGATTGTTTTGCATTTCCTTTGTAAGAAATGTTGAAAGGTGAAAGTGTAAAAAAATTATTTTACATTTTCTTTGTAAGAAATGTGGAAAGGTGAAAATGCAAAATATTATTTTGTAAAAAATGCAGAAAATTATTTTTTATTTTCTCTGTAAAGTTGAAAAATGCAGAACATTGTTTTGTGTTTTCTTTGTAAGAAATGTAGAAAGGTAAAATGCAAAAATTTATTTTTTACTTTCTTTGTGGGGAATGTTGAAAGATGAGAAAGATATAATCCTGTCTTGACTGCGGTTGGCACCAATAATTAGTAGTGTGTATATGTAATACCCCGTACTTTTCATAGCTTAGTTTAGCTCCTAGTTGCACATATAGAAGGCTTAAAGCCTGAATATTTGACTTAGTGTTGAGGAATTAATCTTATTTTTGGCCTATTAACTTCACGGATTTTTAAACAAGTCTTTCCAACCACGAGACGTTGGCTTTTGAGTTATATTGTGTTTAGGGGTGTAGAAGCATGTTTCGAGAAGGTTTTAGATTTTTCGAAGGAGGATTAGGTCATGTTTTGATTTCAATTCTAGAACCTCACCGCAATAGTGGCGTGTTGGGGGACTTGCTGCGTCGCGGTGAAGCTTTAATCGACGTCCCAGTTACGAATTTAAATCTCTAAGGGGCAATTAAGTTTTTCCCCTCTCCCTAATTCATAAAAATAGAAGATTAAACATCGGTTAAGGCATTATTGCCCATTTTTCTCCAATTTCTCTTAAGAAACAAACCCTTATCATCCCCGAGATCATAAAATTCTATTCTTTTCTCTCCAAGAAAACCAAGAAATCAACTTCCCCAATCTAAGAACCTTCAAAGAAGCTAAAAGATTTGTATTCTTCTTTCAAGCTTAAAGATTTAAGGTATGTGTGATGTTCATCCATGGTTTTCTTTCACCATGGAGTCAAATAATCCTCTTTTAATGTTAAATTATTAATTTTCATGTTTTAAATGAATTATCTCCTTGAATTACTTGTTACTTTGATTTCAAGTTAAAATTACAATTATTTTCAAGTGGAATGAATTATAGTATGTTTTGGATGTTGAAATTTCCATGCCATGTTCAAGCAATTCAGGATAAACCCTCAATTCATGGTTTTTGTCATGTGGTTATGCTATCTCATCATGTTTAAAAACATCCCCATATTAAAGTTTTAATCTTCATGTGTTTGACGAAATGCCAAAAGAGAATAATTTTGTAGAATGATCCCTTGTTACCATTTTAAAGCTATATATGTCCTTATTGACATTTCCATTCAATGCTGGAGGGTTATGAATACCAGACACTTAGCTATTTTCATACCATATACTTAGCTATTTTCATAATTTTAGTATCTTTAAAATTAATTAAGATATACCATGAGCCATATTATTCAGTCAGTTATTATGATCAGTTGTTCATTCAGTTAAGCTTAGTTCAGTTCAATAATCAGTGTCAGATCATTTGAGAGTAGGATTTAGCATCGAGCTAACCCAAGGATGGGGGTTCACCTTCTAGTAGAGGTTGTGACCTTTAGTTGTAGTCCCTTTATTCTAGAACTACGTAGCCAGCGTAGGTTAGAGATATTAGCTTGCTAGTTGAGGGTTGATAAACTGTGTACCTGTCAGTTGAGGATAACACACATATCATTAGATTACCCACCAAATGAGGGTGACTCATTAGTCCTTTAGGACACCAGTCTAGTGGATCCACATAGCTAGTATTAGTACCCATGGCACGGTACTGACACCCTTCCAACTGGGGTAACGGGTTGGACCCCAATTAGCTCATACTGGGGCATGTCGATTAGATGATACCTCCCATAGTCTCAGTTCAGTATTCAGACCAAATTTTATTATTTTAGTTTATAGACTACTTTAGTATTATATTATATGCTTGGTCATGCATTCTCAGATTTTACAACCTTCACGCATCTTATGCGTTGATTATGTCATGATGTTCATTCAGTCACTCTCTCATGCTATTCAGTCAGTTAGTATTTCATTCATATAAACCTATACATTTTAGCCTAACCTCATCTCATATACCAGTACATTCAAAGTACTGACCGCATACTCTTTCTTTGTACTATGATGTCTTATATCATAGGTTCAAACACTCAGTTTCCTAACCGCTTTTAGATTGTTCAGCATTACAGCAGCAGCAACAGTGGTGAATCCTCATCTTTCAAGGAAAAGTTTATCTTCATTCAGTATTACTCTATTTCAGTCAATTTAGAGTTAGTTGGGGGTTTGTCCCATCAACTTCATAGTCAGTCAGATAGAGGCTTTTCAAATATTCAGATAGTTAGTCAAATTATCAGTCTTTTTAGTATGTCTTCAGATGTTCAGATTTATGATTTAAATCATATTTTCAGTATTTGAACCTTATGGATTTATTCATTTATTTCATCATATGTTTATATCAGTATATTATTTAGTGCTCACAGCAGGTACCAGCTCATGGGTTAGCTTGTGGTCACTTATGACCGTAAGCACTGTTGTTGCGACTAGGGGTAGCCTCGGGTCGTGACAAAAATTGGTATTAGATCCTAAGGTTTCAGAGAGTCCTAGGGAGTCTAAAAGGTAGTGTTGAGTAGAGTCTTGTACATTTGTGTGAAGCACTCCATACTTATGGACAAGAGGCTACAAGACGTTTTGGAAAAAGTTTCTCTTCTTTCAATATTCATGTCGTGTGAATGAGCATAAGCTCTATTTAAACTCTTTATGACTCATTCTTCATTCCATTTATAGAAAATACCTCCTAGAAAGAATAATGGAAGAAAAAATAAAAATCAGCCCACACCTCCGCCTGTTCAGGAAGATCCCCTAAACGAGCATGTCTCTCATGCCGAGTTCAAAGTTGCATTCACTACCTTATCTCACTCAGAAGAAACTAAGAATAATCAGCTACCTACAGCCCGGCCAATACAACTGCAACTAGGGTTTAGGGTTTCACCAAAATTAACCCTCATTTATTTTCGGGATCCATGTCTGAGGAGGATCCGTAGGAATTTCTTGACATGGTTAAGAAGGTGAATGGTATCATGAATGGCACCTCAAGTGAGAGTGCACATTTGGATGTTTACCATTTGCAGGATGTATCTCACACCTGGTTTAAGTAGTAAAAGGAGAATAGGGGTGTTGAGGCAGGGCCGGTATAGTGGAAGGAGTTTTCTGCAGCCTTTTAAGATAGGTTCTTTCCCTTAGAGTTGAGGAAAGCTAAGGTGCAGGAGTTTATTAACTTGAAATAAGGTAATATGAGTGTAAAGGAGTATTCGCTTAAGTTTACTCATTCGCAAATTATGCTCCTAATGTGATTGCAGACAATACGTCTAGAATGAGTAAGTTTGTTTTCGGTGTAGCTGTTAGTGTGGTCAAGGGGTGAAGGACTGCTATGTTTATTAAAGAGATGGACCTATCTAGGCTTATAGTCCATGCTCATCAGATTGAGGTGCAAAAACTTAAAGAGAAAAAAAAGAGAATAAGAGGGCCAGAATAGGTAGCTTTAACTTATCTCAGCCTAGGTCAGAGGGTGGTAACCGTTCTCAGTTCTATTAGAAATCTTCAATCCCAACTCCATATTCAACTAGTGTGCCAGTACTAAAGTTCAGGAATGACAGTCGGGATAGAGCACCAGGCTCTAAATTACAGGGTAATTTGAACAATGATCATACTAATTCTTTTTTTCCAAAAATATGGTAGGAATCATCAGGGTGTGTGTAGAACCGACATTGATATACATTTTGGGTATGGGAAGACAGGACACAGAGTCAGGGATTACCCACAGAGTGGTCAGCAGGGTCAGTCAAATCATTTTTCAGTTCTAGTCGATCGCCCGACTCAGCAGGGTGTCGCTTCCAGTGAAACCAATGGACAACGCTATAACATGTTGATTGCACTTCAGTCCCAAAAGGATAAGGAAAGTTCTCCTTATGTGGTTACTGGTATGCTATAGGTCTTCCACCTTCAAGTTTATGCTTTGTTAGATCTCAGAGCTTTACTTTCTTTTGTAACCCCTATGTAGTTGTTAATTTTGGTGTCAGCCCTAAATCTTTAGCAGAACCATTCTTAGTGTCTACTTCTATAGGTGTCTCCATTGTAACCAGGTAGGTATATAAGAACTGTCCGGTCATAATATCTAAGAAAGTCACCTCAGTTGACCTTGTAGAGTTAGAGATGACTGATTTTGATGTCATTCTCATCATGGATTGGCTTCCCTCACGTTATGCCTTAATTTATTATAGGAACAGAGTCATTCAATTTCAGATTACTAATGAACCAGTCATTGAATATAGGGGTAGTACTTCAGGTCTTAGGAGTCAGATTGTTTCATATCTTAAGGATAGAAAAATGATTCTAAGAGTTTTGTTTACCATCTTGTTCGAGTCAAAGACTCTAGTTCTGAGACTCCCAGTCTCGATTCAGTTTCAGTAGTAAGGGAATTTCCATATGTGTTTCCTTAAGATCTTCCCGGAGTTCCTCTCAAAAGGAAAATTAACTTTAGAATAGATCTTTTTCTAGATACCCAGCCTATCTCTATTCTATCCTACAGAATGGCTCTAGTTGAGCTACAAGAGTTAAAAAATTAGTTGAATGATCTCTTAGATAAGAGATTATCAGACCTAGTATTTCCCCGTGGGGCTCTCCAGTCCTTTTTGTGCGTATGAAAGAGATTCTCTTATAATGTGCATCGATTACCATCAGTTGAAAAAACTCACAGTTAAGAATAAGTACCCACTCCCCAGGATTGATGACTTGGTGATTGATGAATCGTTCGACCAACTTCAAGGTGCCAGTTATTTCTCTAAGATAGACCTTAGATCCGGATATCATCATCTCAGAGACATAGAATGTGACATTCTAAAAATATCTTTCAGAACTTAGTATGGTGGCTTCGAATTTTTAGTTATGTCATTTGGACTAACTAATGCCCCAACAGCTTTCATGGACTTGATGAACAGAATGTTTAAGCAGTGCTTGGACATGTTCATCATCGTATTTATTGATATATTCTTGTCTACTCCCGTAGTGAAAATGATCATGCAGACCATCTTAGAATTGTATTGCAGACTCTTAGAGCCCATCAGTTGTTCGCCAAATTCAGTAAGTGTGACTTATGGCTAAGATCAGCAGCTTTTCTTGATCATATTATTTATTGTAATGGCATTAGAGTTGACCCTCAAAATACCGAAGCAGTGAGAAGCCGGCCTATACCCATCTCTTTGACAGATATCAGGAGATTTTTAGGTTTGGATGTTATTATAGATGGTTTATTGAAGGGTTTTCATCTATTGCATCCCCCATGTATCGTTTGACTCAGAAGAAAGTCAAGTTTCAGTGATCAGATTCTTATGAAAAGAATTTTCAGGAGTTGAAGACTTGGCTCACTTTAGCCCCAGTCTTGACTTTGCCAGATGGTTCAGATGGGTTTGTTGTTTACTGTGATGCTTCCAGAGTTGGTCTCGGTTGTGTGTTAATGCAGAGATAAAAGGGAATAGCCTGTGCCTCTAGATAGCTTAAATCCCATAAAAATAATTATCCTACCCGTGATCTTGAGTTGGCAGTTGTTGTTTTTTCCTTGAAAATTCAGAGGCACTATTTGTATGGGGTTCATGTTAATGTGTCCATGAATCACAAAAGTTTTCAGTGTATGTTTTTGCAGAAAAATTTAAATCTTCATCAGAGAAGGTGGCTAGATTTGTTGAAAAATTATGATATGAGGGTGTTGCATCATCCGATCAAGGCCAATGTAGTGGCAGACACCCTTAATAGATTGTTCATGATAAGAAGAAGTTATTTTAGGAGGTTCATCATCATTTTGTATTGGGTGTTAGGTTGGTTTATTCAGCTGAGGGTAGTGTATGGGTTTAGAATAGTTTGGAATCTTCTTTGGTTGCCGTAGTGAAGGATAAAAAAAGAAAGGGATACCAGTTTAGTTAAGTTGAAGGAGTCAGTTAGAGATCAGAAAGTAGAGGTTTTCTCCCAAGGGGGAGATGGTGCGTTGTGATTTTAGGGTAGGCTATGTGTACCGTGTGTAGATGGTTTGAAATGGTGGATTTTAGCAGAAGCACATGGTGCATGTTACTCTTTACATCCAGGATCCACGAAGATGTATCGTGATTTACGGGAAATCTATTGGTGAAGTGGTATGAAGAGAGATATTACAGAGTTTGTAGCTAAGTGTTCTAATTGCCAGTAGGTTTAGGTTGAACACCAGAGGCCTAGCGGTTCATTGCAAGAGTTCAGTATTCTCACTTAGAAGTGGGAAGAGATAAACACAGATATTGTGACGGGTTTTCCTCGTACGCATCATAAGCATGATTCGATATGGGTTATTGTAGACAGAATGACCAAATCAGCCCATTTTTTACCAGTTCATACTTCTTATTCAACCGACGAATATGCCAAGCTCTATGTTAGAGAGTTGGTTAGGTTGCATGGAGTACCTTTGTATATTATTTTCGATAGAGGTACTCAGTTTACCTGTTACTTTTGGAGAGCTTTTTAGAAGGGTCTTGGTACCCAAGTTCATCTAAGTACAGCTTTTAATCCTCAAACAGATGGTCAGGCAAAGAGGACCATTCAGACCCTAAAGGATATGCTGAGGGTGCGTGTTCTTTATTTCAAGGGTAGTTGGGACGATCACTTACCTTTGATTGAGTTTTACTACAATAACAATTATCACTCCAGTATTCAGATGGCTTCGTTTGAGGCTCGCTATAGGAGGAGATGTAGGTCTCCTATTGGTTGATTTGAGGTATGTGAGGCTACTTTGATAGGACCAAATTTGGTGTTTGATGCAATGGAGAAGGTTCAGTTGATTGGGAAGAGGCTTAAGACAGCCCAAAGCCATCAGAAATCCTATGCAAATATGAGGAGAAGAGATCTTGAGTTTGAAGTTCGAGATTTAGTGTATTTTAAAATCTCTCCTATGAAGGGAGTAAAGAGATTTGGAAAGAAGTGGAAGCTCAGTTCTCGATATATTGGTCCTTATATAATTTTAAGTTATTTTGGAAAGGCAGCCTATGAGCTTGAGTTTTCTGCAGATTTGGTATCAGTGCATCTAGTGTTTCATGTTTCCTGTTAAAGAATTGTATTGGTGACTCAGCTGTAGTTGTTTCATTAGACGACATGGAGGTTAAAGATAGCCTTTCTTAAGAAGAAATCTCAATTGATATCCTTGATCATCAGATTCAAAGACTAAGGAACAAAGAAGTTCCCTTGGTCAAAGTTCTTTGGCGAAATCAGTCCGTTTAGGGAGCCACCTGGGAAGCAAAAATAGATATCCATACCAAGGACCCTCATCTTTTCTCTGCAAATTCAAACTCAGCTTAAGGTAACAGTTTTCCTTAGATTGACTTTTTTCCATTCTCAGTTCCAACTATATGACTATTCTCATGTCATTGCATGCATTCACAAATTCAGTTCAGTCATGTATCATATTTCAGGCTCAATCATGTAATCATGTTTTCAGTTATGCATGTTCAGTATATGATTTCAGTTTCCCAGTATTCTCAGCTTAATCAGTTTTATTCGAGGACTAATATTTTCAAGGAGGAGATATTGTAATACCCCATACTTTTCTTAGCTCAGTTCAACTCCTAGTTGCGCGTATAGGAGGCTTAAAGCCCGAGAATTGACTAAGTGTTGAGGACTTAGTCATATTTTTGGTCTCTTA
Source organism: Capsicum annuum (assembly GCF_002878395.1). Lineage (NCBI taxonomy): Eukaryota > Viridiplantae > Streptophyta > Magnoliopsida > Solanales > Solanaceae > Capsicum > Capsicum annuum. The sequence continues at coordinate 177,052,840 of NC_061116.1, forward strand.
ACTTCACAGATTTTTAAATGAGTCTTTCTGACCCTGAGACATTATTTTTTGAGTTACTTCATATTCAGGGGTGTAAGGAGCATGCTTCGAGGAAGTTTTAAATTTTTTGGACGAGGATTGGATCGTGTTTGGATTTCAATTCTAGAACCTTACAACGATAGTGGCGCATCACGGTGGGTATAGCGATAGGGGCATTAGCGCATCACGATGAAGATTTAATCAGCATCCCAGTTACAAATTTAAATCTTTAAGGGGCAATTAAGTTTTTTCCCCTCACCCTAATTCCTAAAAACACAAGATTAAATGTCGGTTAGGGAATTATTTGTCCATTTTTCTCCAATTTCTCTCAAGAAACAAACCCTAATCATCCCCAAGATCATCAAATTCTATTCTTTTCTCTCCAAGGAAACCAAGAAATCAACTTCCCCAACCCAAGAACCTTCAAGGAAGCTTAAAGATTTGTATTCTTCTTTCAAGCTTAAGGATTTAAGGTATGTGTGATGTTCATCCATGGTTTTCTTTCACCATGAAGTCCAAGAATCTTCTTTTAATGTTAAATTATGAATTTTCATGTTTTAAATGAATTATCTCCATGAATTACTTGTTACTTTGATTTTAAGTTAAGATTACAATTGTTTTCATGTGGAATGGATTATAGTATGTTTTAGATGTTGAAATTCCCATGTCATGTTCATGCAATTCAGAATAAACCCTCAATTCATGGTTTTTATCATGTGGTTATGCTATCTCATCATGTTTAAAAGCATCCCCCATGTCAAAGTTTTAATCTTCATGTGTTTGATGAAATGCCAAAGAGAATAATTTTGTAGAATGATCCATTATTATGGTTTTAAAGCTATATTTGTCCTTATTGAAATTTCTATTCAGTGTTGGAGGGTTATGAATACCTGATACTTAGTTTTTTACATAATTTTAGTATCTTTAAGATGAATTCAAATATACCATGAGTCGTACACTCAGTTAGTTGCTATGATCAATTGTTCGTTCAGTTAAGCTTAGTTCAGTCCAGTAATCAGTATCAGTTTAGTTGGGAGTAGGATTTAGCACCGAGCAAACCCAGGGATGGGGGCTTACCTGCCAATAGAGGGTGTGACCTTTAGTAGTAGTCCATTCGTTCTAGAACTACATAGTCATCGTAGGTTAGATATATCAACCTGCCATTTGAGGGTTGATAAAGTGCCTACCTAACAGTTGAGGGTAACACACATCTCATTAGAGTACCTGCCAGATAAGGATGACTTATTTGTCCTTTGAGATACTATTTTAGTAGATCTACACAGCCAGTGTTAGTACTCGTGGCACGATACTGACACCCTTCCAATTAGGGTTATAGGGTGGACCCCAATTAGCTCGGTTAGATGACCCCAATTCAGTACAGAATTCAATCAGTTTATTATTTATTCAGTTACCAGATTTTGGTATTTCAGTTTATAAACTACTTCAGTATTATGTTATATGCTTGGTCATACATTCTCAGATTTTATAGCCTTCACGCATCTTATGCATCACTTATCTCATGATGTTCAGTCAGTCATTATCTCATGCTATTCAGGCAGTCATTATTTTATGCACATAAACCTATGCATTTTAGCCTAACCTTATCTCATACACCAGTATATTCAAAGTGCGTTTCACCAGTACATTCAAAGTACAGACCACATACTCTTTTTTTGCGCTATGATGTGTTATATCATAAGTTCGGACATTCAGTTTCCTGACCGCGCTAAGATAGTTCAGTATTACAGCAGCAGCAATGGTGAGTCTTCATATTTCGTGGACAAGTTTATCTTCATTCAGTATTTCTCTATTTCAGTCAGTTTGGAGTTAGTTGGGGGTTTGTCCAATCAACTCCATATTCAATTAGTTAGAGGCTTTTCAGACATTCAAACAGTTAGTTAGTTTATTAGTCTTTTCAGTATGTCTTCAGACGTTTAGACTTATGATTTAAATCATATTTTCAGTATTTGAACCTTATGGATTTATTCAGTTGTTTTTGCACATGTTCATAATCAATATATTATTCATTTGTAACTGTAAGCACCGTTGTCGCAACAAGGGGGTAGACTCAGATCGTGACAGTATAAGAATTTCTCCATCTCGTTTTCAGCTAATCGAGATCGACTTCAAGGTAACTCTTATAGTTTCAAGTGGTACCTTAGACATACCTAAGTATCGACAAGATTTATTCATCTTGCTTCAAACAAAGATTTTGAATTATATTTATTCTCATATTTCAAGTGCCCTCTCCAGATAGAATGTCTTATTTTCACACCTATATGGGTATTTTTATTTTTATATTTAGAGATGTCCAGAGATATACACTCACACTCAGAAAAAAAGTTCAATGAATGTAAATATAATACCATAGGCTTGGCCTTTATGTAAGTATCCACTAATGTGAGTACACTTGGAATAAGATCATGTAAGACTAGTTATCAGCTTGTAATGTAGTCTTGGGGTTGAGTAGGATGATATTTGGGATGAAAATGACTAATTCCTAAATGGTCGTTACACTGTATATGTGCTTTTGATATTTGTTGCACTTTGACGTTCGATCTTTTTTATTGTGCTTCTTTTCCCCTTGTTTTATATCTACTTTGACTTTATTTGAATCTTGCACTAGAGTTTTTCCCCTTATTTTCAACAAGTATATCATCATTTTCTTAATTTTTTTTTATGATGATTCTCCACCTTGGTTTGACAAGGGGGTATTTGCTTCCTCATCTTTCAAGCCATCTTTGTTGTTGTTCTTCTAGGCTATAGATCATTTGCCTTTGGCAGCTTTGATCTTGAATCTTCGTTTGCAATTTTCACGTACTTAGTGCACTCAAGGAGGTGGGATAAAAGGGGATAGTGCATGTAAGCACTCAAAATGTATATGCTCAGCTATGGCTATCCAAAGAAAAGTTTTCAGGCTCAAAGAAGGGAAATACTAGAGATTAATATCATTTGGTGGGTTGTGGAAGGCACAATCGGGTCAAAGAAGGCCTACAATCCTTTCCCAAACTAAGTGTAACTCAAAATTTTTCCTCAACAGATATTTAGGCCAAGTTCTAGATTAACGGTGCAATGCAATGAACTAGTCTAAAGCTCACACATAATACACTTGAAACAATGAGGTTGATTGCGTTCTTGTCTTAGATCTATGCAAGAGAATTTTTAAAGTGTCACTTAGGTTTCACTAAGAGGTACCAGAAGAATCTATGGATTACCATGAAGTCGACCCTCTCCATCATACCACTTTTTTTTTCTCATGAACACTCTTAATTGTTTTGGTACCAACTAAGTCAAAATTCTGATTTTTTTAATTTATTTAGTAAAAAGAATGGGATCAGACCCGAATGAAGGTTGCCTACGTATCTTGTGAAAACAAGAATCAGGTCTGTGTAGTTCAAGCGAATTTGCAAATTTGTGAGTATAATGTATGAACGTACAAGAGTGGTGGTCATTCTTGAAAATAATATGAAAGACGATCAGGAAGGAGTTGCTTGTAGCATCAAATTTTTTTGATTAGACGATTGAGAGAATGGACGTCAAGCATGAAGAGTGTTTTAGGACTACTTCAATATGTCGACAAGATTGTGAAGCTCAGACATTGAAGAAGTTAGGACCTTATTTCGCCATAGTTGACAATATTGTTATGATTGAAAGAGTATTGAACTATGCTTTCAAAATTGAGGACCGATACATCATAAATTTAATTACTTACGACATTCGAAAGAAGTAGGTAGGTATTCTTGACTCAAAATTGGATGAGGATTTGGAGGTATGCCAGCTAGGCACTGATGTTATTGAAATTTGGATTTCAGGAGTTATTTATTTGCACTCTTTGAAGACCTTTGAAGAGCGTCTTTGAACTGTTTTAGAAAATTGCCTCAGTTTGAATATCGTAGAAATTATTCTGAAATAGCAAAGAGACCAAACATTAATACAGGATTGCCTACGTATTTTGTCAAGACAATAACCAGGTCAAAACGTAGTTCAAACCTTTTTGTGAGTTTGTAAATGGCATGATTTATTTCTAGAATAGGAATTTTCCTAAATGGTTGAGAGTAGGACTGAATAATTGTGAGAAGGCACACTAACCTAAATGCACCGACTCAGAAACTATGAAATTCAAAGAAGGTTTCGGAGAGTGTAAGACACCCCCACATGAACCACAGTGTGTGGTGTACGACCAAAGACTCGATGGAATGGTGATTTATGATTAAATGAATTAATAAAATAATGTGTAGTAGTTTTTCAATGAACAGATAAAGTGTATATGAACAAGTAATGAATCAAGGAATTAATAAGACAGAAAAACTAATTTGTGTAAATAATGTAAAAATTTATCAGTAAATTCATATAATTTGCAGTGTGAAACAGACAAAGAATAAAAGAACTAGCACATACGAAAAATGTAAAATTACCACCCTCAATTGAAAAATTGTGTCTATCATGGTCAAGACCTATTGTTAGTTTCCTAGCGGAGTCGCCATTCTGTCATTCTCTATTTTTTTCCATGGTTAAACAAAACATGACTTATGGACTATAAAAGAATTAAAATTTCGTCAGAGTCGCCACCTAATTTTTTAAAAAAACCTATTTTTTTATTAATACATATAACTTATTTTTAGTCTATGAAAACCAATTTAGATTCTAGGTAAGAGTTCAAATTATTCTGAAGGAAAGCGGTTAGGCACCCTTCAGAATCCACAAATGTGATATCCGGCTAGTCTAAATTTATCAAAGAGAGAAGAGGTATAAATCTATATCTATATCAATAATCTATAATCTATATCTATAATATATTAAAAGTGTGAAGACCTTAGAAAAATGATTTGAACTTTTTTCCCTTCATTAAAAGATTTCGAAATAGACAAAATCGTCTTTTTACCATTTCGCAATATATGGAAAGATGTTAAAGACTCCTAAAATATATATAGTAAACCTTATAATTATAGGTTTAGAACTCTTTATATATAGATACATTTTTTCCACTGATGAAAGAGGCGCAACACTTGGCAGACTGCATATTTTTGGCTTAAATTTCAATTTGCAGCAGGTTCGTACGTTTCACTTCGTCTATGAATCTTTAGGTGCATCTTTTGTTTATTTAGATTTAGAATTTAATTATGTAAGTTTAGCATTTTTTATGCCAATAAATATTATATTAACATTGTGTATGTATTTAGATTTCTAGAGTTGACTTTAGATTTAGGAGAGCGTATCTCTACAAACATATATTCTTCTTATGTAGGTTTTTTTATTTTGATTTTGACTTAATTTTTTTTATTCATTATCATCACCTGTTATGTCTTTTTTTAAAAAGAAAAAATTCAGTTATTAAATTTAAAGACTATATATGAATTATACATGATCATGTATGCTTTTGATAATTTTTTCTGTTTTTGTTTCAGTTGAAGATTTCTTATCGAGATATTGAGAAAAACAAATATGTTGTCGCCGGATGAAGTAGTCGAAAAAATCAAATATTTTTCTCTTTTTTTCATATATAACATTTGACAACATGCAACATTAATCTTTTAAGGCAATCTTTTAAAATAGAGTTCACACTTGATAAAATAGTCATTAAATTATGTTTCTCATATTTATGAAACTTATGAGTTTTATTTTTTTTTTTGGTGATGCTTTTACATTTTTACATGTTTTGAATTATCTTTCTTTAGTTAAAAGATAGTTGGTAAAATATATTATTTAGAAAATAAATTTATACTAAATATTAAGAGATAAACATGTAATGCATGTTCACATTAAAAAACTCTGCAATAGACAAAATCATTATTTACTCTATTTTTTAATTTATTATTTAATTAAATTAAAGACTCTTAAAATATATAATAAAAGAAAATTTTATAGTAAAAGTTATTTAAAAAGTTAAGGAATCCAGATTTTTGAAAGCGTGACTAATTAAGAACTATTATTTAATAAATCATTTAAAGAAAATCAGATTGTTATTCAAACACGAAAACAATGTAAGAATAACCTATATGTATTCTCAAGTCATAATCCTCTAAAACTAGAGTTTTAGTTCCTTCACAATTCAAATGTACATCCTTTACATTTAAAAGTTATATATTTATATTCTTCCGCTAAATTTCAAGCCTTTTCTATGGCCATATCTACTTCATATCCTTCTTGTAGGACTTCTATATTCATGAATTCGCTTTCTGTTTCGATGTTACTCTCTGTTTCATCATCATCTAAATTTCTTTTAGTTGTGTAATTATAATCTGTAAACCTGACCGAAGTTTCTCCTTTACTTGTAGTATATAATAGATGAGAGTCTGGTGTAAAAATTTTTGGTTTAGTAAATTTGTTTAGATTCCATTCTAAACCTGCATATATTTGGGGGTCTATTTTTATTGGTTTTATTAAACTTATGCCTTTATTTCCCATTATTTCAACCACATCATTTACTTTTAGTTTAAATTTTGTATTACTACTTAAAGTCAATTTTCCAATAAAACCTATGCACATTAGTAAATTATTTCCACTATTCATTTCTTCGTATCCTTTAGTTTGGATTCCTATTTTAATATTTTTTCCAAATTCTTTTAAGTTCATTAGGAAGTCTGGACTTATATAGAATATTCCTCCATTATTAGTCATATCTACTTCAGTTAATCCTATTATTGACTTCTTAATGTCTGACCATCTATCATCATATATTGTTATTAATACTTTGGATCCTAGATTTTTTCTAGTTAAACCTTTTATTCCTATAACAATTAAACCCATATGCATTAATACCATTCTATTTTTTAGATGTCTTAAGGAATTAGCATTTACTAAATCTAGTATTTTAAAATCTTCTCCTATAGCCGATATTTGCTCTTCTCTATAATGTCTATATAACTGATTATCTGTAGAAAAATATCCGGCGTTATATAGTGTTTTAGGATTTAATAATTTTAATTGATGTTGTTGGAAAATTTGTAAGTCTTTGTCTACATCTATTATTTCGTTAAGTTCTTGGTTCTGCTCCATATTAGGTTGTCTTCTGCATATTCTAGATAATATATTATTATTTCCTATTCTATTTTCTGAAAAACTTATTCTTTGTCTTTCTTCTCCTTGTCTTTCATTATTTTCGATGACTCTCCGTCTATTTGATAGAAAGTCCATTTTTGTGGTTTTCTTATTATATTTTTTCGTTCTTGTTTAGGAGTTAATTCAATTCATTTTAATTGGCTAATAAGTTCGTCTATTTCGAGGTTATTTTATGGTTGGACTTCTTTATTTATTAAGATGTCTATTTTCTTATGACGTTAGAAAATATAGAAATGATAGGAATCATAAAAATAAATTAGAATGCTATACATGTGGTAGCATAGACCATCTAGCCAATGTATGTCCTAAGAGAAATAATAATAAAACTAGAAACTCTCAACTAATAGAAGATTTCCAAGAAACTTTATTAAATGTAGACGAATACATGTCAGATACAGAAAGTATATACTCAATAATAAGCATTGATATAAATGATAAAGATAATCCAAAATCTGATTCTTCAGAATCAGACGAGGATAACTTAGTTAATGAGCTAGGACAAGAAATAGAGAATTTAGACTTAAACAACCTAATAATTAATAATTTAATGAATATTAATCAAGAATGTATACATGAATTCCAAAGAAACAAAGGTCTAGACAGTAATAGATGTCGTATCTGTAATTGGTATCCAAGTAAAGACAACAGAGCTAAGTGTAAAAAATGTTACCTAGAAGCATGTATAAATTGTATAGAAAACACTCTAAAAATTAAAGTAGAGTCAGAGATAAATAACGGACAAAAATATACGAACAATCAAATCCTAAACCTAAGGGTGTCTACTTTAGAAACCCGATTAAATGATCTAGAACAAAGATTAACTATCCTAGAAAAAGGAAAAACAAAAATCACCATAGAAGAGACGGATACACAAGAAGCGATATATTTAGAAAAATTAGAAGCAGAACTTATGAATTTAGAAGTTAATAGCACTGGTCTAATATGCAACGAAGATAAAGAATTCTCTACCATTAAAGTGTTAGTAAAAATTAAAATAAAAGACGTAGAAATAGAAACTCTAGCATTAATCGATCCAGGATGTACTAGCTGTTTAATCAATAAAGAAATAGTACCAGAACACTTATTAAAAATACTTGACAGACCTATAATGGCCACTCAAATGGATGGATCACAAAATATCTATAATTATTACATAGAAAAAGCACAAATAAGTTTTTTAAATACATGCAATAAATTCTATAACCCAGTTTACAATGTTAATAAAATATTAGCAAGAGATTTAAATATAGGATCAGATTTTGTTATCGGACTAAGATTTTGTATACAGAATAAAGGAGGATGTCTCTTAACAAGAGATGGAATAATGCTCTTTAAAAATTTGACTTATACACCAGTACAAACAGTAACATTGCCTACAGTATTTAGAAAACTAAATACAAGTAAAAAGAAATCGCTTCCAGAACCATGTTGCGAAGATTGCCAAAATATTCAATGCAGCAGCCTGCTAAAAGAAAATCTGGAAGAAGTTAGAAACTATACTCTACTTAATGCAGAGGGACAAGAATGCTTAACTAATATAGAAAAGGAATATACACTAATATGTATAGAAACTCAGTTTTATAATTTTAGAAAAGGAATAGATAAAATAGGAATAATAAACAGTCCAAAAGATTTAGAAAATATAATATCTATATTAGACAAAATGGAGATAATAGGAGAAAGGCCATTAGCCCACTGGGAAGCCAATGAAATAATGTGTAAATTAGATATAATTAACTTAGAGTATACGATAAAAACAGCACCTATAGAAGCGAATAATGAAGATACTAAAGAATTTGATATACAGATAAAGGAACTCTTACAATTAGGAGTAATAAGAAGATCCACCTCTATACATAGATCAGCGGCTTTTATGGTAAGAAATCATAGTGAACAAGTAAGGGGTAAAGCTCGTATGGTAATTAATTACAAAAGATTAAATGATAACACCAGAACAGATGCTTACAAACTACCAGATAAAAGTTAGTTAATTAATAGAATTCAAAATAAAAAGGTTTATAGTAAATTTAACTGTAAGTCAGGCTACTGGCAAGTCAAAATGCACCTAGATAGCATCGAATGGACAGCATTCACATGTCCAAGAGGACATTTTGAATAGTTAGTTATGCCGTTTGGATTAAAGACGGCTCCGCCCATTTTCCAACGAAAATTGATAACATATTTGGAGAATATAAACATTTTATATTAGTATATGTAGATGATATTTTAGTATTTAGTCAAAATATGCGAGAACATTTAGGACACTTACAAATAATCTTCAGACTATTTGTTAAACATGGCATAATAATAAGTAAAAAGAAGATAGAGTTATGCAAGACTCATATTAATTTCCTAGGAATAACTCTGGGAAATGGAAAAGTAAAACTACAACCACACATAGTAAAAAAGGTACTAGAAATGCCAGATAAATTAGAAACAACAAAAGATTTACAAAAATTCTTAGGATTAGTAAATTATGCACGAAATTTTATTCAAGATTTAGGAAAAATAGCAGGACCACTATATGTAAAAACAGGTAGTAAAGGACAGAAAAATTTTAATATAGAAGATGTTAAATTAGTCCAAAAAATAAAAGAAAAAATTAAAAATATCCCAGACCTAAAAATTCCAGTAGAATCAGACTATTTAATTATACAAACAGATGGAAGTGACTTAGGATGGGGAGCTATCTTAAAAGCAAGACCTAATAAATACAGTAATAAAAATGAAGAACAAATATGTGGATACCAGAGTGGGGCATATAAAGAAAAAGGAAATATGAGTGCTATAGACTTAGAAGTGTTAGCTATCATATATGGTTTAAATGTTTTCAAACTATATATACTAAATAAAGAAGAAATTTTGGTTAGAACAGATTGTGAAGCTATAGTTAAATTTCATCAAAAATTAAATGACAAAATTAGTAGTAGAAGAAGATGGTTAAATTTTACAGATACCATATCTGTTTATAAGAATATAATATTCGAACATATTAAAGGAAAAGAAAATGAATTAGCTGACCAGTTAAGTAGACTACAACTGGGAATAAATAAATAATTTTAATTTTACTCATCTGTTTTCAGCATGAGACCAACAGGACAACCTCCTGCAGACAAAGGCAAAGGTGTAGCTTCGTCTTCAGAGTCTTACCAACAGACAATGTTAGGTAACTTAAATTTTAGACCACTAGAATCCCTAGAGACAATGGAAAGAAGTCATTTCGGACCATTTAATTTAATTGCATATCCTGAGAGCAACATATCCTTTAGAGTGAGACCAGATTACGTTTTAGACAGACCCAAAGGTGTTTAGTAGATAACCTCTGGATCTCTTATAATAGACAAAACCGTAATCATTTCATGGCATCTATGAACTCTTTATGCCATTACATGGCAGAAAAAAGTTGGCCTCGTTTTAAATACTATGTAGTCATCCATGGAAAAACCAACGGAATTTTCCAAACATGGTTAGAAGTATTAGACTCCATACAAGGTTTTAAAGCCCCTCTTTTTAAAGGTTTTAATGATTTTACCGAAGCCACCAATCATGCTAGAGGATATTTAGGGCCAAACTATTATATATCTCCTTCCCTTAGACAAAATCCAGATCAAATTCCCCAGTATAATTTGCAAAAAGAGACTGTAAAGAGTATTTTTTGCAACCATTGTTCTTCAATGACGGAGAACTTCAAAAAGCTAAATGCCCAAAAAGAATCACTTCTCATGGAAAACACTAGATTGATCAAACAAATACAAATGTTAGAAACAAGACTCAGCTAGCAGAATCCAGCTAGCAAAACAGATGCACAAACTCAGACTCCAGCTCAGAGTTCTCCATCTCCTCAAAAAATGGATGACAAGGGTGTGCATTTCCCACTAAATGCTCAGAAATCCACTGTACCGGATGTTGGTACAGCTAGTCCGGTTCAAACGGTGATCGGTAAAGAAAAATCAAATCCGTTAATGGCTGTCACTTTGCCAAAAAGTGAGGATGAAGGGTGTTCTTCATCAAAAGCTAAATTAACAAGATCTGGACATAGGACTTTAAACAAGACTTTAATATCTAAGAGAAAAAATGAAACAATAGAGACAATAATTAAACAGACGTTAGACAGATTCTTCAGCAACCAGACACAAGATAAATACATGGATGAACAACCAGACGAACAGCCCACTAATCTAGACAGAGTTGTGCCAGAGATAAATAATACAGACAATAATTCAGCATGATCAGACGAAGAAGATAGTATTGCACAATTCCAGGATGCCCAGGATCCATATGAAGACGACGACTCAGGCATGAGCTTCGACTCCATTGCCCTGCACAACTTGGATACATAAAGATAATCTACAGTTTCCACAGCTTGTATTATTAGCTAGTATGGTCAAGTGGGGATGCCTACTTTATGTCTTGTAATAGTCAGAGTCAGAGTGCTTCCTTTATCACTACTTTCCAAAAGAAAGAAAAACTGTTGAAGCACGCGTCAAAATAAGTTTGAAAGAAAATTAATAACGCATGTGACGATGGGGCCCAAAGAGTACCCGACTTGCATTATTAAAGTTTTCTTTCTTATACCTTATCAAAAAGTGTCGACCAACTATGTTGCGACCACGTAGTATCCCTTAGCACCTCTCCTTTATGTATATTTTGCCTATAAAAGGCGCACATTTTGTAGAAAGAAAATAGAGTGAAACCAACCAACTTAAAAACCTACCTAAAATGTTCAAACCCTTCCTCCCAAGAAACTTATCAAAGCCAGCCCTTTTTGTATAAACTTTGTATCATTGTGGTTAAATAAAAGCTTCAAGTCTTTCTATTCGATCTTTAGGGGGTTCCCGAAAGGGAAACCTCTCTCCTAGTTACTTCATGTAAGTTCTTATTTACATATTTTCCCCACAAAAATATCTATAATCACTGTTCTTATATCTATGTTTTAAGTTATTTTACATATTTTTTTAAATTATGTAAATTAAATTATCTATAAAATTCGTACCCTTAGTATATGGTTAGCCTCTTAATTTCTTAATACCAACGATGGATTAACCTGTAAATTCTTAGGAATTCTGGCCTTGATAGTCCAATAGGTCTGCAAAATAGACAAAGGACGAGTGTTAGCTGCCAGATAAAAACTTTCCGGGGTGTGGTTAAAGAAGTACGATGTTAAGAACATAGATTAAGAGGAAGAGATGAATAGGGTAAAGTAAAAAAAAAAAAACTCTGGGGAAAATATAAACTATAAGAATGATAAGCATGAAGAAACAGTAGGAAAGAGGGAGTACTGAGTAGGTTTTACATACTGATATACAAAAAATCAATCATAATTATCAATCTTTATTCACTGTTATATCCTCGTTTTTAAAATATAATATTGAGATTCACTGTTATATCCTCGTTTTTAAAATATAATATTGAGATATAGTATATATTACTATATATATATATATATATATATATATATATATATATATATATATATATATATATATATAAATATAAATATAAAATCTATAATATATTAAAAGTGTGAAGATGCTTAGAAAAATGATTTTAACTTTTTACCCTTCATTAAACAATTTCGCAATAGATAAAATCATTTTTTTACGATTTTTTCAGATTATTATTTTATTAGATATTAAATATAATTAATATATGAAAAGTTCTTATATTCCTAAATATATGGGAAATAAAACACCTAAATATAAGGAAAATTGAAATTTACTTTGTACATTTGTAAACGTAAACATATAGGAATTATGATATGAAATTTTACCATTACAATTCCTCTTTTCTTTCTTCATTCAAAAAGGATGAATTTAAAGTATTATAATATCTTTTATATAATTAACTATTTTTAATTAAAATATACAAGGATTATTCAAAGGAGTCATATTTTCATCATAAAATAGAAAAGAAAGCGTGAAATAATAAGAGTAGAGGATTGAAATTTTAAGGTGATTCTCTTCCAAAATATGTTTCTTTTATAAAATTATAGGTTTCTTCTATTACGCAATGTAACCATTTAGCTACAATGTTTTGCTCATTAATAACTACTGTTAGGATTCTGTAAAATTTCCTTAAACCTAACACAATTATGTAGGTTTTGACGCGTGTTTGATTTTCGTTTTACTTAATACAGGTGGTAGACGAAGATTTGATTACACTTTGAAAATTTTTTCATATAAAAATTACATTCAATCGTTTTATTCTAATATCTCGATTATCGTATTATTTTGTTATAATGTTTGGTCAAGTTTCGAGAATTTTTTGTTTAAAGATTAAATTTTCGATCACTTTAAAAAAAATTGTTTAAAGATTAGATTTAATCGCATTGATTTGATATCGTGATTGTTATATTGATTGGTTGTAATTTCTATTTTGTTGTTGTCTTCAATTTACTTATAGTTGCACATGTGTAGCTTTTCTTTCATTCCCTCTATATCGCTTAATTTTAGGAGAAATAAAATTTAATTTTATCTTTCATTTAATTTTATTTACAGGAGTGAATTGCTCTAGCTTCTAACATCCACAACTACCTCGATACACATTCTACACGAGGTTTTAAAAGCAACAATTGAAAGTAACACATTAAATATTATTAAGATTATAAACTTCGATTGTTTTTGCAGCAATTACTCATTTATTTTGTTACTATTATTAATTATATCTGAGGTATAAGGATTTAGTAGAAAAATTCAATGTTTCACTAATTAAGCAGTACGAAATGCTATAAGGAAGCTACAGGAAAAAAATCATCCTACCTTTACTACGTTCATAGGTTCTATTCTCTTTGGCTGTATTTAATTTGTTTGGTTATTAGTCATAAACAACTTATAAAGTGTTGTTGGCGTTAAAGTGTTCAATGATGACTGTGAGATTCGAGTGGGATAATTTCAATATATAGTAAAGTTTCAGATTAAGAATTTCTCTACAAATTTATGAATCTGAATCTACTGAATAAACATGAATCGGTGAATTTCCTGTTATCTAGATTAGGAACTCACCTGACAATTTTGAGAAAGACGCACGAAAGAGTTAATTTTACACAATCATCTTTTATTTTTGATTTATCTCATTATGTAGGATCTTCTTTTTGTTCATTGAGGTATTAATTGTGTTAGATTAGTCTTATGAATGATTAACTACTATTGAAGTTATTGTAGGGAAAAAAGAGAGCAAAGTGGACGCATATCTTACCCCTACCTAACGGAGTTTAGAAAGTTATTTTTGAAAGATCCCAACTCATGCAGAGGTGGATCCAAAATTCGAAAGCTCTAGGTGCCACCTTGTTTTGAACAATAACGTATACTCATTTTAGGATAGTGGAATCAATATTCAAAGAGTAAACTATGATTATATATATCTAACAAGTGTTACTATTACATGAAGGCTTGCTTAGTTGGTATTGTCAAGTGTTTTGTAAAGAAGAGATCACAGGTTGTATTCTTCATAGCCAAACTATGTTGTGTTTTTTTAAGAGAAAACATACAAGTGCTAAAAATCATTCTAAAAATATAGTGCAGAGCGAGTTTCGAACCCGCATTGTCGAGAGTTAAACCAAAGAATTTCGACCACTTACGCCTCTAGTCCCTTTGATATTGTGGGTGCCAAGTATAATATTTATACATTAACTGATACATATACACATAAATATACAGAGTTTCATCCGAGAAGTGCGGGTGCCGTGCCACCCCAAACCTTCTACATAGATCCACCCCTGGACTCATGTAAAGTTGAGTTAACAGAAAGTAAAAATCGTAGGCCTCATACTACCCCAAAAAATTTGATAAATTAAATTTTAATAAACTATAATTAATAAATTAAAATTAATTTTTAATTAATTAAATTTTTTAATAAATGTTATAATATTTATAACAATATCCAATTAATTTAATATAATGTGTATATATATAAATCAGATAATTAGTTATTTTATTATCACATAAACACGAGTAGTATATTTCCTCCATCCTATAATAATATCAATGAATTTTGCAAATTACGATAAATTTTTGGTTCATTAGCTTTTAATTACGATATTTTACATATATATATATATATATATATATATATATATATATATATATATATATGCGTGTTAATCAGATAAATTATCGACGTCTTATGTTATTACAACTTCAACAATATACGCGTATCTACATTGACACAAAATAGTATATCTATTTCTTCAATAGTCTGATATCAGTGTATTATTCAAAATATTTTGATATATAGATTCAGTTATCGAGCTTTTGCTTACTGCATATGTGACTACACGAGATATATGTATATATACATATATTCAATTGTCTATCACCATTTAAATACGTAATATAAATATCACATACATGATTTTTTACCCCATAATAATATTCAATGTATTTTACACATACTCATATACAAAAATTTTAAGTGAAAAAACTCAAATTCACCGCCCAAATTTGACGGTCGTTCAAAATTCAAAATTCAAAGCAAATGGTAAGTGTATGCCAGTTTCATGATTCAATTTTCTATCTCCCTTCCCTACTTCCTCCCTCCCCCCCTTATACCTTGTAATACTTGCCTTACATTATTACAACTTCAACAATATACGGGTGTCTACATTATATTGACACAAAATAGTATATCTATTTCATCACTACACGAGATATACGTAGATATAAATATATTCAATTGTCTATCAACATTCAAATACTTACTACATACATCACATACCCGATTTTACTACCCCATAATAATATACAACGTATTTCACAGAAACTCAGTTGAATTATCGGTTGGTTTATCTTCTGTCATTAATAAATACACCTTCACTATATAATATGTATATACTATATATATACACCTATACATACACACACATATATATACATATTATCGACTATATCAATACGTACTATAAACATCACATACATACATGGGTATCTTATCCAATAATATAATGCGACGTATTTCATATACGTACTATATACATCACATACCCGATTTTACTACCCCATTGTATTTCACATATACTCAAATAAATTATCGGTTGATTTATCTTATGTCATTAATATACCATCGCTATATAACATGTATATATTATATATATACATATACATACACACACATATACACACTATCGACTATATCATGTTCAAAATACGTACTATATACATCACATACGTATACAAATATATTATCCAATAATATAATGTGATGTGTTTCTTATACATACTTAGATTAGTGATCGATTAATTATATTTGATTAGCTTAATATATTAGGTTTTGATTATATATATAATTAGGTGTTACTTAAAATTATTTAATTTTTAATTTTTTTACTTCATAAACCGGCCACAAGTGGTTGGATTTTTTAAATTATTTTTTATTTTAATTAGAAAACCGACCACTTGTGGTCGATTTTTATAAGTATTTTTTAATTTTTTTTTTTTTTATAAAAATCGACCACTTGTGGTCGGTTTTGTTATTTTTTTTAAATTTTTATTTATTAAATAAATAATAATTGTTATTAAAATTATTGTAATAATTATTTTGATTTTTTTAAAATATAAAAGTGACCACTTATGGTTGATTTTTTGTGGTCGGTTTTACCGATTTTTTTAAGTAGTGTAAGGAAAGAGAGAGAGAGTTTAGGGCTTGCAACTAGATGCAAATGGACATATTTCCCAAGTCATCGAGATTCATCTACTCCTTGATCAAATAAGATTATTTCTATGATAAAAGAGATGGAAAAAAAGAAGGCAAAAAAGAAGTACGAGCATCGATTTTACAACCTAGATTAACAAGACCTTAGTTGGGATCAAAGAGCATAAGCATCTAGGCCAAAACAAAAGCAGCTCAAACTAGTGGAAAATTAGTAATTAGGTCCAAACCAAATGCTCATTGCCCTGCTGAAATCCCGAAGAAGATTCAAAGCATCACATACGTGACATGCAAACATCTTGAAATACAAACCCAATCATGATTAAACTGTGATATGTTCACTAATCACACCTATGGTCATCAAGAAAATAATCACATCACTGAAGTTCCTAGCTACAAGAAGAAATACTCGATACTCAAAACCCATACTCATGCTTCAGTCTTCCTTTAGAACAAATTACTCTTAAATTTGTTTATAATTATCGTAAATTAGGTATTCTATTTCACTTATTCCTGGTATAAAATTCTCAATTATTATACTTTAGTTTAGAGGCATAGATATGTCGATGTTTTATATGTCTATGTTTTATATATAATGTAGGATAATTTTTTTTAAGTCAACTCAGACAAGCTCAATTTGTATTAACACGGATAAATAGTTTCAACGCGGAACAACTAAAATAGTCTTTAAGTTTTAAATATCATAAAATGTCATTGTAAATTATTAGCTGATTTTTTTTATGTTTAAATTAAATATATAATTTTTATTCTTTTAACGTGATATACTGCAATGTACGTATCCTAAATTAGTATTTAAAATAATGTAAAAAGTGTATGTGTATCAAGTATATAAATAAAACTGATTGTTGTGAAACTATGTACAAGGTACGTTTAAAAATGTACAAATTACATGTGAAAAGGGAAAATATTTTATGACGTATGAAAGAAAAGTATCTTTTATGTACTAAAAAGAAAAAAGTATGTTGTAAATAATACTATCCACTTGACTGAAACTACGGAGAGAAAAATAAAGATTTTACTTGAAAAAAAAAATAATACAATGTTTATGTTGTATGAGTTAATTGATTAATTTAATTTATTTGTGTAAACGGCCTAAGTTTGCCTAAACATGCGTTAATAAATATTTAAGTAAAGATTGTCCCTGCCTGACACCTCAAAAGTAAAGTTTTCACTATAATGATATTTATACAATTGTGATAATGTAAAAATACAAATGTAAAGTTCAAGCTCCTTTGAACGCTATTTTTAGAAAAGTATTCCCGAGAACCTTTACAAACACATTAGTAACAAAGCAAATAAATTAAGAACTATGTTTGCATATATGTATACAAATATATATAAAAGAATTTTGTTAAAGCACGGTCTCGAATTAGATTTTAGATACGCCATGGCTACGAAGTGGTTGCTCAATTTATCGACCATCTTAAATCGCCTTACCAAGATACGAATTGTAAAATCCTTTGTGTTGTCATGATGTTATAAGGATTTTGTTATCGCCCGAATTTATTTATTTTTTCTTACGTATTTGTATATGTAATGTCCGTCTTTTATTCTGGGAGGACTCGAAAATCAACAGAGAATTTCTTTACCAACAATGTATTGATACTTGTTACGAATAAATAAACTTGAGAAAATAAAGTCTGTCTTTTATAATGTGTTGGCCTCAAAAATCCGATGGAGAGATATTGTCATTGTCCATGTGTTTATTTGAATATGAAATAAGCAGAATTAGAAAATAAAAATTCGTCTTTTGTTATAGGGTAGCCTCAAAAATTCGACGGAGTGATATTATCATCGGTCATGTATTTATTTAGATATGAAATAAGCAGACTTAGAAAATAAAAATTCGTCTTTTATTACCAGGTTGCCTCAAAAATCTGACAAAGAGATATTGTTATCGATCAAAGTAGTGTAGTATTTGTTCATTATCAGTGTAAAAAATGACATAGCAATGAAAGGACAAGATATCCAAAACAACCAAAAAGAATTAGCCAAGCAAAATAACTTTGAAAGTAAATTTTTTGAGTAAAATTGACCCCAAATTAGCCAAACAATCCAGATTGAGCCCGTTAATCATGAAATGAGAAAAATAACTAACGCACAATAAGGCAACAGTCGAGAATCAAATGAAAATAAAGCACAATAAATCAACATTCATGGAGTTAGCTGCAAAATGGAGTTTTCATCAGGTATTAAATCATTTCAGATAGATTTGCAGAAAAATTAACACATAACACATAAAACAACAGTGAAACTCAGTCCACCAAAGGAAAAAAATCTTAGTAGTAACAAATATCGACGTTGCTTTAACGATGTTCTTCAGGTCAAAGCCTTATTTTGAGAAAATTCAGCCAGTCCATATTGGTGTGACAGTGCCAGTGTCGTGCGTCGGAGTCTATCGGTGAACAAATCCGGCGAGACAATAACGAGGAAAAGTGGCATGATGACTGGAAAAGGAGAAAAAGTAGAGGAGAGGTCATATGGTGGCTGTTCCATTAAAGTCTCGCCCGCGGGTGGCCAACTCCGACGAGGCAGCAGAAAGAGGAGAAAGGGGGCGCATGGTGGTGGTGTATAGGTGGTCACCGGCCATTCGGTTAGTGAAGTCCCATGGTCGACAGTGATGAAGAGAGAAAGAGGTGTGAGAGATAGTGGTGGTTGGAAATCTGTGGTGGCGGATGAAAGCTCGAATCTCGTCGGTCACTATCTTCGGTGAGGCAGCAACGGGAGACGACAGAGAAAGGGAGAGAGGAGATTATTAATTTTGAGAGAGAGAAATATCTAATTTGGAGGTGTATATGTGTGTTGTGTATGTGTTTATTTTTGTGTGGGTTTGAGAGAGGAAAAAGAATAAATAAAATATGTGGGAGTAAACAATCTGACTTTTTAGTGTATGTGGGTGAATGTGTGTGAGTATGAATCGTATCAAAAAATATTGACCCCCACTACTTATTTATAATAAAAAATGGTACCTCGTATAATTCATGGATAAAAGGTGTCACTCTTTTTATGTTAGGGCACCCTTTGGTCCTTAAGTTATTGACCAAAGGATTTTCATCCTTTTGACCAACAAACAAAGTTATTGTACAAAGAATAGTGTCATTGAGTAGTTGTTGTCAGATTGTCAGATGTTACAAGACATCATTGTGTAGTCGTTGTCAGATGTGACAATACATTATTGTGTGGTCATTGTCGGATATGATAAGATATTGAGTTATTATACTATGTAAAAATAATTGATCCGACTTAGTATTTGCGGACTGTAAAAACAGGTAAAAGGTAGAGAAAATGTAAGGATAATTGAAAATTTAATCAACTTGAAAATATTGCTAAAAGTAATATAATACATAACGTGTACATGTGTAGATGATTGTGAAAATATTAAAATGATAATGAGTCGAGAAAAATCCTAATATAAGGAGAATTATTATTAAATCATGAAAAGTAAAAATATGACAACAAATTGATAAAATCCTAAATAAGGATGATTATCAATAATTTATTTAAGAATTGTAAAGAAAATGTGAAAATTGTGTTTCGTGTCCTTCAACAATCAGGAAACCTGAAGACGTTAATTTTAAGCATGGAGAACAAAAATTGGGTGTCAACACATATAGCTGATGGAGATAAAACAAAGGGACAAGTTGTAGTTCTAGTTTCATCATATCAAAATTGTACACCACCAATCAATGTACCAATGATGAGACTTGAAAATGTTTCTTCATCACAACCTCTCACACATTATTCAAAACCCCTTCCTCTACGAGATTTGAACAATAGTTAGTCTTTTTTTTGGGACAAATTTTAAGTTTATATCAAATTACTGTTTAGATTTATTTAAAATACCTAAATTTTTTATGTTTATTTAAAAATCTTAATTCGCCAATGACAAATTTTGAAAGTTGTTTGTCCACAAAGAAAAAATAGGAAAAAGGCATATTAATTAATGAAATTATAGATTTTAGGCAAAATACACTGCCTTATTTAAGTTGTGTTCCAGCTGATGATGATAAAATTTGAATCTACTCACATTTTCACCATATTTATTATAAAGGCATCAATATATATTTTATCATTTTCTAGCACCTATTTCATTAAAAATATCTTTTATTTTTTATTAATGATAGATTTTAAAAGTGATTTTCCCAAAATACAAGGCAAAGGAAGGGTAAAAGCATTCTGGTGAATGAAACTATTAATTCAAGTATTTTCAATATGCAAAGTGAAAATTTGAGATCTGATAATGCTACGCCACAATATCATTCAAGTTATTTTTGTGAGTTGCTTAAATCTTTCTGAATAAGAAATTTTTACTAAATTTAAGTATCAATAAACACCAAAAAAAATTATTTCAAAAAATAAAGTTATTAATGGCTAACAATTGTTTATCATAGGTGCCTAAAGTCAAGGTCTTCTGCCTGATTTAAATTGTGCTCTGTGCTATGAAGGTCAAGAAGATGAAGATGATTGCGAAGGTATGTACTTAGTGTCTAAGTTAGTTATCAATTATTTTCAGTTTGGTACTGATAGTTAAAACTTATCTGGATTGCCACTTAATTCATTTTTCTATTTATTTTTTAGAGGATGATATTTGTGGGGACGTTAGTAATGAAGGTATGTACTATTTAATTTTTATATACATAAGAGTAATCAAGTAAGAATTCATAAAATAAGTAAGTTTATATGAATCTAACCCTATATATTTTGATAGCTAATAGAATACTGGGATATTGGAGATGCTACCTATGAATGTGAACATTGTGGGACATATTTTTGGTATAAATAAAGAATCAATAAGAACATTAACTCTAAACGATTGATATTTTCTCTGTGTTGTAATCGTGAAAAAACTAAGTTGCCTAAGTCAATTGAGCCTCCTCAAATTCTAAGGAAATTGTTGTTTGAATCTGATTAGTGAAAACATCTATTTTGATCTTATCATTGAAGAATATTAACCTTACATATATAATTCTTCATTCTCCATTTCAAACTTTATGCAGGTTCTAAAAGAAACCACTTTCGAGATAATATTAGGAGCTATAATTCTATGTTCTCAGTTATTTTTATGGGAGGAATGGTTAATGCATCTGTCAATCAAATCCGAGGATCAAAAACATTCAGATTATATGGACAGAATTATCAAAAAAGTGTAAGTTTATCACCTCTTAAGGGATCCATCCTAAGTTTGCACAATTATATATTTATGATATAAATAATGAAAAGAAAAATAGAATTCAATGTTGTAAGGTTAGTGTTTTACCCTTCATGATTAATAATTTGTAGATAATATTTTACATGAAAAAGACATATTTGTTAATTTGATAAATTTAATTCTTTGCAGTCGTGGTCTAGATATAAATAAACTGCACACTGAGATCGTTAACGATCTAAAGAAAATGCTTGATTGCCACAATGTTTTAGCTAAGACATTTAGAATGATAAGAGATAAATTTCAAGAAGATAGAAGCTCCAATGTTAGACTCAGATTAATAGGCAAAAGAGGCACCAATGAAAGAAGATATAACCTGCCAACAGTTTCAAAAGTAGCTGCTTTGGTAGTAGGAGATTTTGAACTATCTAGAGGTGATATCGTCACTGAAGGTTGGTCTAGACAGTTACAAAGGATTAATGGACTTAATGCAACATATTTAAGCTTGCAGTATTCTTTTTTTTTATATAGTGAAGATGGATATAGAGAGGATATTCATTATAATGGAGGTGATGAAACAACTCAAGGAAGGAAATGTGTTAACATACGAGAGTATTTTGCTTACAAAATTCAAGATAGGAAGGATGAAGTTCCAACAATTCTGTATTCCAGAAGACTATTTCAACAATTCCTGATTGATTGATATATAATGATTGAATTTGTTCAACTGGATTATATTTGATTTAATAAAAAACTATTGAGATCTCATATGTACAAAGGGTTAGAATATGCATTTTTGTGTGGAGAAAATAATCCATCTTCTCAGGAAAAAAGAATAATTCTGAGATCAAGCTTTATAGGAGGTGCACGATACATGCTTTAAAAGTATCAAGATGTTATGGCGATATGCAAGTGGGCTGGCTATCCTGATCTTTTCATCACGTTTACATACAATTCAAAGTGGCTAAAGATTTGTAGATTTGTAGAGAGTAGGGGCTTAAAAATCGAGGATCTTCCAAATATTTTATCCAGGGTTTTCAAAATCAAATTGGATCACTTAATAAAGGACTTGCAAGACAAACAGATTTTTGGAAGAGTAAAAACAGGTATAATCAGTTCCTCATTATATATATATATATATGTATATATATATATATATGTATATATATATATATAGATTTCTACTATTTATTCATCTAATAAATTTCTTTTGCAGTGATCTATACTGTTGAATTCTAGAAATGAGGATTGTCTCATGCTCACATCTTACTTTTTCTTCTTGAGCAAAATAAATATCCTACTCCTGCAGATATTGATAGGATTATTTCAGCAAAAATACCTGATGAATTGATTGATACTCACTATTATGAAGTAGTGGAGTTTTTCATGATGCATGGCTCATGTGGTCCTATGAGAAATTACTCTCCTTGCATACAGGATGATAGATGCACAAAACACTTTCCAATGAAATCTGTTCTGAAAACCACAATTGATGAAGATGGTTATCCTATTTAAAAAAGAAGAAAAGATGGTAGAACTATCAAGAAAGATGGTATTGACTTGGAGAACAGGTGTGGGATATCTCCTAATCGATTGGTATTACTAATGTAGAGTTCTTATATAATGGATATTCCATTAGTTTTTTTGAATTTGAATTGAAAATACAATATCTTCTCAAAGATAAAATGTAATTTATTTATTTTCTTATTGAGTTGGAACAGGTATGTTGTGTCGCACAATCAATTTTTATTATTAAAGTATGGTGCTCATATCAATGTAGAATTGTGCAATCAATTCAGATCTATTAAGTACATTAATAAGGGGAACGATCGCATCACTGCTGCTTTTTCTCAAAGTTCGAATGAGAAAGATTCATCAAATGTCGATGAAATCAATATGTATTATGATTGTCGATATATATCATCATGTGAAGCTGCTTGAAGAATACTTGGATTTCCAATTCAATATAGGCAATCTCCGATAGAAAGACTAGCATTTCATATTAAAAATGAACAATGTTATATTCTCTGATGACAATCCAATTGATGATATCGCCAATAGACCGAATGCAAGGGAATCAATGTTCTTAAGTTGGTTTAAGGCAAATAAAGATTTTTCTGAAGCTAGAGAATTATCTTACGTAGAATTTCCACTGAGGTTTGTGTGCAAAAAAGACTCAAAGAAATGGAAGAAAAGAAAACTTCTGCATTTTCTATCAGGAGGATCTTCTTTGTTCTGCCTGAAAGTGGCAAGTTATATTATCTAAGATTACCGTTGAATGTCATTAAAGGTGCAAAAACCTATGAAGATCTTAAGAAAATCAACAATTATAACCGCACCACTTTCACAGATGTGTGTTATACACTTGACTTATTAGATGATGACAACAAGTATATTAATGTCATAAAGGAAGCAAGTGATTGGGGAATGCCATCATATCTTAGACAATTATTTGCAATGTTGTTATTGTCTAATTCGATGTCACGACCATAATTCAGGTACAAATTTACAGTTAAGAATAACTAACATTTCGTATACATGTTGATATGATATTTTTATATTATTACCATTAAACTTTGTGATATTTTATTGCTTTAGATGCAAAGATGACAAATGATGAACTGAGAAATCATTGTTTGCAAAGGTAGGAAAATTTTTTGAAAGGTTGCAAATTTTTTTTTAGAATATTCTGACTATGTCAAGACCTGTTTACAACGAGGAACAAGTGGATAATACCAATAGATTAATCCATGATGAATTGCGTTATAACAAGTGCTCGTTATTGATTGAAAACCAATAATTAGTAATGAATTTTATGGTTGAACAAAAGTTAGTGTATGACAAAATAATGGTAGCAATGAATGAAGACAAATGTGTTTATATGCATTTATGATTTATGTTTGTTATACTACTATCGGTCCTAAACTAAGGGTCTATAAAAAAACAACCTCTCTACTTCATCTGAGGTAGTGGTATAGTCTGCGTACAATCTACCCTCCCCAGACCCCACTATGTGGGAATACACTGGATATGTTGTTGTTGTTATTGTTGTAGTGAATGAAGACAAAGGTGGTTTGTTCTTCTTATATGGTCATGATGGAACTGGCAAGACGTTTATTTGGAGGACTTTGTCTTCTGACATACTATCTAGTAGAGATATTGTATTAACTATTACATTAAGTGGCATTGCATATCTTTTGCTACCGGGAGGTCGAACAGCTCATTCGTGATTTCCAATTCCTCTCAATCTAACTGAAGATGCAATATGCAATATAAAGCAAGGTAGTCCTCTAGCAAATCTGATTGCCAAGACAAAGTTGATTATCCTGAATAAGGCTCCAATAATGCATAGATACTGTTTTGAAGCTCTTGATCATACTCTCCGAGATATTCTTAGGTTTAAAAACACCTCGAGTTTAGATAAACCTTTTGAAGGAAAAAAAGTTATTCTAGGTGGTGACTTCAGAAAAATTTTGCCAGTCATGACAAAAGGAACTAAGCAAGATATTATTAATGCCAATTTAAATTCTTCAGATTTATAGAGGCATTGTAAAGTCCTAAAGCTAACAAGGAATATGACATGTAAGTAAATCATTTAGGCACACATTTGGAAGAGTTAACAAACTTTGTCAACTGAATTTTCATAGTCAATGATGAGAACATTGGAAGCTCCATTGATAGCACTAAGACTATTCAAATTCCTGATGATATTCTCATTAATGATTATATCAATTCAATATCAGCAATTGTAGATAGTACATATCCTGATTTCTACTGTCACTCCAGCGACTTAGATTACCTCCACTAAAGAGCAATTTTTACTCTAACTCTAGACATAGTGAACTCGATCAATGAATTTATGGTATCACTTAATCATAATCCTGAGAAGACATATATGAGTTCTGATATAGTTTGTATGTTTGATCATTCTTGTACAACACTGGAGCATGTGCACATACCAAAATTCCTAAACGGTATTAAGTGTGTTCTGGAATTCCAAATCACTCAATCATATTGAAGGTAGGTGTATCGATAATTTTATTGAGAAATATAAATCAATCATAAGAATTATG
The DNA here is from genome assembly GCF_002878395.1 of Capsicum annuum. Taxonomy (NCBI): domain Eukaryota; kingdom Viridiplantae; phylum Streptophyta; class Magnoliopsida; order Solanales; family Solanaceae; genus Capsicum; species Capsicum annuum. The sequence goes on from NC_061116.1 coordinate 177,078,799, forward strand.
TAATGGGACAAGGCTGACCATTACAAGACTTGAAAATTGAGTAATTAAAGCTAGGGTTTAATCAGGCAAAATCGCAGGTGAAAAAGTATTCATCCCAAGAATGAGTCTAACACCATCTGATGCGAGAATACCTTTTAAGTTCCAGCGAAGACAATTTTCCGTAGTTGTCTCATTTGCCATGGACATCAATAAAATTCAAGGTCAATCATTGTCTCATGTTGAGTTATTTTTGAAGAAATCAGTATTCACTCATGGACAATTGTATGTTGCTCTTTCACGGGTGACAACTAGGAAAGGATTAAAGATTTTGGCCTACAAAAATAATAGAAAAATAACAAATGAAGTCAAAAACATAGTGTACAAAGAAATTTTTCATAATTTATTTTGAAAAATTATTAAATATTTTTTTCAATTATCTTTTGTTCTTATAGTGTTGGCCAGTTTGCTATTAGATTTGTTATGTTAATTGATTCTTATTAATCAAAATGAGTATTTAATTTTCTTTTTGCTCTAAATTCTTTTTCATAAAAGCACATAGTAGAGAAATGGTTGAATACTAACTAGTGGTTCAGAGAAGGAAGATATATCAAAATTAGTATGGTAGACAGTCACTAATCTAAAGGAAAATCAAGTCTAGCATGGTAGAAAACCAGTAATCTGCACAGTAGAATAAAGTTTTTTGATGAGTTCATATAATACAATTTTTCTTACAACTTATAAAACATAAACACTTAACTTATTTTCACCATGTCTAACAGATTTGCGTTTAAGTGTCGAAGGAAAAAGCTGACCAAAGATGTTTTAGAAAGTCGAATTGATCGTCACCAATGAATTAATACAAATGGAGAAAGGGTTGATTGAGTTTTGATTTTTTTATTGCCTTTTCATTGTATAGATAATTATGTATATTCAGTATTTTATATTCTACTACATTCAGTATGTAATGTAGAAATTAGAAATCTATTATGCTACGCCAAAATATCATTCGAGGTTGTTTGGTGAGTTTTTCAACTCTTTCAAATAAGAAAGAGTTTCAGTTTCCAGGTGAATTTTAGTTTAACAACTTTAAAGAAGTTCCAACGAAGGCAAGAAGCATTATAAATTTAGATAAAGCAAGGGTTCCATAGATCAGAAGGATAATAGTACATTGATACACTGATCGACTACAATAGTGACAACAACTATAACAGAAACAATAGGACATAGTTTTACTAAATTAAGGGAAAAAGCAACAACATGATTTTTAGTGGTGATTCAGTTCACAATTCTCATGATTAAGCTAATGGAATTCAACGTGAAATTTCATCACTTTATATGGAGCTAGCAACAAATAGTCAAGTAAATTCAAGTGAAACAATCATACTCAAGAATAGAAACATAAAGGATATCTATTGAGAATTGAGGAAGCAAATGACTAATTTGGTTGGAAACTAGCTTGGATTTGAGGTTACCTCAACTGTTGGAAGCAATTTCCATGAATGTCCCAACATGCACCCAATGAGATGTGAGGTGTCGAGGGGTTGTACATTTTTCATTACTTCCATGGTCACGTATGAACAATGTAAAGAGCGAGATCAAAGAATAATCGTTGATTCTGTATCTCAAAAATTTCCAGAACACGCATAATCCTAAAGCCACTATTGGTTTGTAATAGCACAAAGGATTCTTACATATACTATTAGCTGACAAGCAATATGTTCATTGTGGCCAAAGTAGGTTGTTGTCGAACGATGTCTCAATAAGAAAGGGAATATTTTTTAATTACTTGTTTGTGACCATCACCTACTTTAAACCACCAGTAGGCAAGTCAAGACATAGTCCAAAATGATAGGTAACGGGCTAACATGCAGAGACCAAAAAGAGATCACGTTTAATGATAGCAACAACAACAATAAGTGAAAACTAAGAAGAGAGCATATATAATATACAAAACGAGAGGAGGAAAAAGGACCAAATATACAAATGAATCCCTCCTAAGACCTGATAAGGTTAGTACTAGAACCACTACTAAAAAACACCTAGAGTACTGTAGACACGTAATTTTGTCCCTCCCGAAAATTCAATTTATCCTTTTTTTGACCGCACCTTATCATATACCCTCACCCATTTAATAATTTTTCCATAAAAAATAAAAATAAATAACCTAACAAAAATACCCCACTTTTGATACCTCACCCTAACAAAAATAACAACCTACCCATACCCCACCCCATACCCCCTACACCCTAACCTTACCCCCTTCACATTTTACACACACTCACAATAACAGAATTGAGGAAAAAGAAGAACAATATACACGCTCACAAATAGAGAAGATTTCCCACTTTCATACAATCCTCCATTTTCCAATTCAAACACGCAAAAACACTCTCACTTTCACACATACTCTCACAGATTTTACACTCTCTCACAATTCACCAACACAACTCGCACACTACATTCTCATAATATTTATACACATACCTCACGATTCCAAAAGAAGAAATTAAAATTGACTCTTCAATCATCTTCCACACCACAGCTCTCATATACTCCTCCATTTTAATATAGAAATATACACAATACAGACCTCATTAGAGATGGAGAGAATCACATATCGTCACTCTTAGGAGCACACACTTATCTCTGTCATACTACTTCATAGAACACACTAATACTATGTGAAATCAAGAAAGGCGAGATGGAGAGGACACACACTCAATGAAAATAGATACACACACAGCGACACCACACCCAATCGGGAAATGGAAAGAGATTGGCATGGATTACTATTCCAATAGTTAATCCACCGTCGGTTCTGACCATAATGCCTCTCCGACCAATCGCACAACTAACCCACCTCAAAACCAAACTATTTTGGCTAAATCCAATCAGAAAACATGATGTTGGCCAAAAAAATCACACCCTCACTTCCGCCCTCCACTGTTCTGGACAGTTCGTATTAAGGTTTCTGGCTAGTTTTTAAATCTATTCAAGGTTGAATTCAACTGGAATTGGCAGGTTCGGCATTCAAGTTCCATTCGGGTAGAGGTTCTATTGCTTCATGAGTTTTGATCCATAGCTGGTTGTTTGGAATAAAATCATCAATTGAGGTTCAATTCTATTCTTTCTCTCTTTTTATTTTATTGCTGATGGTATTCGGTGCATCAAATTAAATATCGTGTTTGATTGATCTTGATTGGTGATGAATAGTTTGTTGGTTTTGATTTGTTGTTTGGTCACAAATTGTGTGATGGAATAATATTCTATTTGAGAATTAAAATCAGGAATTTGGGGGCGGGAATTAAAAATTTGATAAATAGGCGACTATTTTTTAGTTTGATTCATCAATTGTTGTTGGATTTGAAATGGATGTTGATATGGGTGGATAACTATTTTCATGCTAAAATTCATGTGTTAAAAGAAATTCGGGGAGGGGTTAATCTCAACAAAGTGAATTTGTATTAATTTTGGATCATCTATTATGTTAAATTTGTTGAAATCGTGATAAATAAAAATGAGTAGGCAAACGATAGGGGGTAGAAAAATTTAAGAATTTTGGATTGATGAATGCTTGAAATGTGTGTTGTATGATTTTGTTTTATCGTTTTTGAATCTATTGTACTATTTGTCTGGAGAATGCCTCGAGGTATCTATATTATTTTACTCGGGGAATGGCTTGAGAAAGTTGTACTTGAAGATGGCACACGATCAAGGCCCAGAACGTCGGGTGGCCCAAAATGTCGGGTGGAGCTTAGTCTAGCAGTAGTTTAGAATAGGATTTACATTTTCTCATTTTGTTATTTTTAGAACTGTATAATTCAGAATGGACACTATTTTTAAATTTTTGATTATTTGGTTGTTTTATTTTCTTGTTATGTGTTTTGTTGGTTTATACACTTCGTAGTATCACACTAGCCGATATACTCTACGGAGAAACCGTGGTCGAACCACGGGAACGAGGAATGCCTAACACCTTCTCCTCGGTCAACAAAATTTCTTAACTAAAATCTTTGTTCGCGGATCAGTTTTAGAGTCAAACCATTTTAAAAAAGGATTTCCAAAGGTGACTTGGCACATCCGACCTATGCCAAGTGACGACTCTGAATTTAATTGAGAAATGAATCCTTTTCAAAACAAATCTTCATTTTTATCACTTTAATAATAAAAACCCTTTCAAAACTTAAAATCAATCTTTTTTTGATAAAAAAGGAGTGTGACAAGTACTAGACAAAAATCTAAAATATATACAACATATACAGGCAGTCTCGAGTACAAAAGACTGAACTAGAATAGATAGTGGAGGATCAGCCTCAGATGACTGTAAGCTCACCCTGCTCCAAACCAGTACTGAAAGGTAGGAACCACGTCAACTTCGACTGCTAGTACCCGAATCTACATTAGGAAAAAGATGCCGAAGCGTAGTATGAGTACCAAAGCAACGGGTACTCAACAGGCATCATCGGTCGACTGAGCTCAATACAGAAAAGGTATAACTACATTGCGAGGGCGTAATCTGAGCCATTAGTAAATAGAGATGGAAAGGTAAACAACTACCAAGCTACGCAAACGTTGTAAAGGAATAAACATAAGCGATATAGAAAATAAATAATGCAGTAATAACAGACAAATCAAACATAACCTAACTGGGCCCCCATAAGCCCACTAGGCATACTGAAGAAGACAATTAACCCAACCGTACCCCCATAAGTTGGTGGGACACACAAAAAGTAATGAAAATAAACAAAAATAATCTGTAACTGAGCTGATCCCAATAAATCATGATAGTCATCCAGATGTGCACCGGACTTGAACCGACACCAATAGGTAGTAACGAGAGGCCAGACATCGAACTCGAACCGGTCATGATAGATAACAACAATAGGAAACATGCCGGAAACCGTACATAGTGGGTAATAACGAGAGGCCACATATATAATATACAACAGATCTCATAATCAGATAATGGACGCGACCCGAAACCCAGCGGAACCACAACCGTAATCAGATGTCGGACTCGAATCGAAACTCACAGTAACCATACCCAACTGTAATATTAAAATCCATACCATACCATAACAATGTCAATGTGGTACCAAAATTTACAATTAATGACAGAAGTAAAGTATATACTGAACCTAAATAGAAGCTATAATACGTCTAAATAATCATCCGCCTATCTTAATTAAAAAAAGATAAATTCAAGGTTTTAGAATTTAATTTCACGTCCTAAAGTAATAGACGCTATATTATATTAAAAGATAATATTTCAAAATTTACTAGAATGGGGTCTTAATCCGGATAAATAAGGTATATTATATATATCAAATGGTACGCAACTACAAGTACTTATCTAAAACTAACATAATAGTTTACAATTTCAGTAAATAAGCTCAATCTAAAGATAGGGTAAGCCTAGCCTACCTGGATGCCAAAACTAAAATATCTTTCCATAAAGTCTCCAAATAGCTACTAGAACCCGAGCTTGGACATGTTAATACGGATAATTGTTTCTTCTTTATTTATTTAAGATAGGGAGAGGTTAAAAAAAAACTATAAATGCACCAATCCAATCATTTGAGACGACAGAGAATGAAATGCAACGAACAATAAATCAAGTTCGAAAAGTGAAGGGAAAAAAAGAGAAACCAATAGAAAGTCGCCAGTATACGCCTAATAATACTTCCAACAAAATACTACTATACAATAGCACAATATTCATATGATCTGCAAACACCTATAATAAGAAAATTCAATAGAGAAAGGGAATTATGGAGGAAAAATAAAGACTTAAGAGACACTTTAATTTCTGCCACATATTACATACTTAAATGCTGGCCACAAATGAACTTTAAGGCACAAAGGCCACTCCCTTCACTTCCACGTGGAAGTGGAGGTGCCACTAATTAACTTTTAATCACCCCATTGTATATATTCAGATATTATATAAGTTGGTGATAAAATAATTGTAATATTTTAAATATATCATAATTAATAAAAAAATATTTCTAATAAAACTTCTATTATAAAATAATAATATTTTAACATTTCTAGATTTATTATTTCCACTTGAAATATTAATAAATCATAAAAAGTGATTATAAGTAATATAAATATAACATAAAGTAATAAATTTTATCAATATCAAAAATATTTTAAGGAATGACAAATTGTATTTCTATCAAATGACAATTTAAATTAAATATTTCATAATATATTCGATATCACTAAAATTAATCAAACAAACTGTCTGAGAACTGAACTATCAGTTCCAACAAATCATAAACAATTTGGGGCGGTTATAGAAAATCTTTGGATACCAATTTCTATATGAAAATACAGACTAATGACCGTGAGGATCATTACACATTTTTAAAATTTAAAACACCTGAAAAGTCTCTAGAATGTAATTTCACTAAGAACTTCACAAATATATCTTTTTCAACCAAAGACTGAATATCAGAACTTGTATGTTGGTATGACTGTTACAATGATGGAGGTCATTATATTTTGTGTGAAAAAAAAGGGAACAAATGCTTAATACAGGTATAAGGAATGCCTGAAAACTTAAAGGTTGTAAGGCTTGCCTGAGCTAATAGGAAGAGGCTTATCATTGCCATTGGTGAATGGCATCAAGATGCGTACATCGAAAGAAACAAGTCTCTCCCAGCATCTTTGACTAATGATTGTTTAAGATGATACCGAAGGTCAAACAACTCAGGTGAAGTAAGCAAAATCAAGTCGAAAGCCTAAAACAAACATCAACACACTCAGCTTACTGCGAAGACAACATTAAGCACCATACAATTAATATGAGCCCAGATAACAATATCTCAAGACCGAGCTTGAGAGTTCTGTGATCACATGAAATTAATTAAATAAAGCAAAGTGTGAGCTCTATATCGTTCACACTCTATAGTGGAAATAGGGATATTGTTTTGATAAATAAGCAAATTACCAAATCTGAACCATCACAAATGCAAAGTCCAAATCTGATTCTTCTTCAAGTATTGTGGACAGTTCACAGTAAACTCTTTCAGCATTCAGAAGAACACACAATTATTAAATAATCAAAGCTCCACGTCTAAAAGAGATTTGAAAAGCTAAGATACCAGCAGAAAAGAATTTTTAATAAACCAAACAACAAAAGCATGCCATTATAAAAAAATAAAGCATTTACTTCTCCAGGGGAGAGTGGTCATGCTAAAAGCTATGAACTAGGAAAGTAATTGTTGGTACTTTCGGATCTTCGGCTATGCATGCGTGAACCTCGAGAACCAAGAGGACTGTCAGGAAAAGAATTTAAGGAAGACTCTCAGAACATAAAATTAGCGACTCGAGATTTGCATGTTCAAATCGAAAAAAGAAAAAAAAAATCATAGGAAAATGATAGCTTACCAAACATTACAAACCACAAAATAAGATATCCACTGACATAAATTGAGATTATTTTTAAAAATCTACTACAAATCCAACAAAAAATAACTCAGAATGAGTCAAAAAATTAAGTACAAAAATATGAACTTCCTTGACCCTTTAGTTACCCATTTTTCTTTCAAGGTCAAAGAAATATAGTCCATATTTTTCTTGAAATTATAGCTTTCAATATGGATTACAAAATTAGAAAAGCAGGTGAATAAGAAACATTTTCACTTTTCGGGCAACAAATTCTAATAAGGAGTCTACTTTATCATATGTGTTGATTACAAGAATTCAAAACAGGAATTATAAGATGCAAAATGCACGACTCTGAAAATCCCGAGTTAGTATGTATAAGTTACTTGTGTAGTCTATATGAATTTTGCCTCAAAATTTATTTCTCTCTAGCAGTGGTATTAACTCCAGTGAGGTTCAACCTTCGAAAAAATAAATTAGAAGGACGATTTAAAGTAAACAACACAGGAAGGATAGGAGAACAGTTTCTTAGCTCAGCAGTCATTGGTTATAATAGATTTGCTAGAATGCTCAATTTCATGAGAATTTAGATAGGTCTAAGGATAAAGCAAGATCACAACTTTCTGAACATCTCATGAGCAATCTTTGTAGCTCAAATTCACAAGCTCCAAGCTGAAGAATTCTTCAACGGATTGAATCATAGCTTCAGTGAGAGTTTTTGACGAATGGTTGATTCAATCCAAGCTAGGTATCTTGGTTTATCTGAGCTCGTAGAGCTGCTAGGTGGGGTTTTTTCTCTACATCATTCAAGGAAGAAGATAAACAAGGCAAATAAGGAGTGGATTCATTTGTGTCATCGAAAATTTCTAGACATTATTCACGTCAATCGGAATAGTTTGTATTTGAAGCCCACAAATGATACATGCATATTTGTATATTTTAGACTCAAGTAAATGCAATTAATTCATATATTTATTTGTGAATAAATACAAATGATAAAATATACATATTCACGTCTAAACTATTCAAATACAAATAAATATTATTATTTTAAATTATATTGACATCTTATATGAGGCCCACAAATGAAAATTAAGTGGGCCTCATATAAGATGTCAAATAATTTAAAATAATAATATTCATTTGTATTTGAATAGTTTAGACGTGAATATGTATATTTTATCATTTGTATTCATACACAAACAAGTATATAAATTAATTGCATTTACTTGAGTCTAAAATATACAAATATGCATGTATCATTTACTACAAATGTATCGTTAGTATTTGAATGTCAAAATTATCATTTGTATTTGTATAGAAAAAAATCAAACTAGAAAAGAGAGGGGGGAGGTGGGGGGCAAGAAAAAGAAAAATTACAAAAAGAAAACGAGAAAGAAAAAAGGAAAAGGAAAAAGAAGAAGAAGAAAGAGAAATAGAAGTTAGAAACAGAGGAGAGAGAAAAAATGAAACGAAAGAAACGAAAAAAGTAAAGAAAAGGGTGGTTCAAATAATTTAAATGAAAAAAGTTAATTTTTTTAAAAAATGTTTAAAAAATTAAGAAGATAAAAATTTAAAAAATTAAAAATATTTTCTATTTTAAAAATAAATTGAAAATAATTTTCTTCATTCCAAACACACCCTTAATAAATATACTTTAGAGTATGCTACATCTTCACATACGTCATACTTTAAGGAGAGTGTAATTGGTAGATACCCATGGGTTATCCACATTTTAGAATGGATAATATGAGTTGACCCATATTTGATCCACTATTAAATGGGTTGGATAACCAACTCATTTAATATGGATAAAACGGGCGGATAACCATATGATTTATCCATTTTTCCATCCATAATCGTGATATATGATTGACTTTCGAAATTATCTCAGTATCACTTAAATTAGAATAGAAGAAAAAGTATTATAAATCATAATAATTAAAAACTTAAATTATTTTAAAAATATAATTGACTATTAATGCCATCAAAATTTTGACAGTAAGAGTATTATAGATTACAATAGCTAACATCTTAAAATAGTAAATTACAACCAAAAAAGTGTTATAAATTACAATAACTAACAACTTAATTATCTAAAGCATATTAAAAATATAATTAATTATCTAAATTTTATTTATGTCACATAAATTGAGATAAAAAATAATATATATTGAGCCCATGCTAGCACAGACTGTTGGAAGCCTATCAATATATATCAAATATTGATTTTCATGAATATACAAAACTATGCAGGAGATGCATAGGGTGTCTGGGGTTGGGGGTTCGGGTTCGGGAGGGGGGTTATATAAATTAATGAAGTTGTCTTCAACCTCGATTTTCAATATGAAAATTAATTTAAATTCTCCTCAAATCATCTTTAAATACCTCCAAAATTAATTTTCAAGCTCCTTAATTTGTTTTCAACAAAATTTATAGAAAAGAAAATCTATTTCTTAGTTTCATTGGCAAATGAAATATTTGTCATGTTAATTTCGTTTTAGTTTTGAGGGAGCTTAGCATTGTTCAATCTTGATATGAAATCAGGTTAATTTGAAATTGAAAACAAGTAATTTTGATTCAAATATATGAAAATCTCACAATATGCAAAAACTATTCAAAACTTTCGTCATTCTTATAGTACAATTTTTATGAATAAGCAAACAATAATTCATAAATGATACACTGCATAATAGTATATTTTTGTGGTTTGATCCTTCTATATATAACAAAAAATTTAAAACACCAAATTATTTTTTTTAAGGTGAACATTTTCTTTTTTAAAAAATAGAAATTTATTTCCAAACTGATTTTTTCTTACCTTTGATTAGCCAAGAAGAAAGAAAGATGTTTCATAACTATTGAATTGCTCAAAATATAAAAGACTTTAAGCGAGAAACAAAGGCAAACTGTAGTTTTTCTTAAATAAAATACTCATCTTTTTCAATTTATATGTCATCTTTTATTTTACTTAATCTAAAAATAAAAAAGGGTTAAGACTTCCTCTAAACTATCTGAAATAGAGCAAAAATATTTTCTATTTATTTTTTAACTCAAAATACCTCTTATTTTGTTTTTTTGGTTTAAAAATATTCCTCACCTTAATAGAGTGTCATCAAACATCCATGTACTAAGGACTTTCTTTTTCCTTAAAATTTATAGTCTACATCAATTTTTTTGGAAAAGTTTAAGTAAAAAGTGTTAGATTTTTTGAAGATGAAACGGTTACAAGTATTAAATGAGATGTTACGTTGGATGATTTAGTGAGTCGACTAATATTAAATGGGATGTTGATATGACCTGATCATGTGATAATTTTTTTTGGCACATTGTGTACTAGGCAATACTTTATTAAAGTTAGCCTATTTGTGAGCCAAAAAACAATTAAAGGAGTATTTTTGAGTTAAAAAAAATAGAGGGATATTTCTACTCCATTTCGGATAGTTTAGGAATAGTTTTGACCTTTTTCATAAATGAAATGCTTATATGGACTGAGAGTATGACAATTTTTTTTCACGTGGCGTGCTTTGTGGCATTTTGTTAAAGTGAGGGGTATTTTTGAGGAAAAATAAACAGAGGAATATTTTCGAGCTAAAAAACAAACTGAGAGATATTTTTGAGCCAAAAAATAAATAGAGGATATTTATGCTCCATTTCGAATAATTCAAGGACAGTTTTGACTTTTCCGATTAAAAAAGACATTTTTTTTATATTTAGTAACATTTTAATTTTAAAATACTTCCTCCATTTCAATATAGTTGTCTCCTTTTCTAACAATATTTGTTTCAATTTAATTGTTTATTTTATGAAATCAAGAGAATTTTATTAGATTCTTATAATACTATTTCGATCATTAAATGACTAAATAAAGTGTATATACTCAAATTTATATTTTAAAAATATAATAAGGCTAATTTAGTAAAATAAACTTCTATAAATATTTTTTAGAAGAGTATTAAATCAACAAAATCAGCTATTTTAAAATAAAAAAATATTTATTCTAATGATTTATAACTATACAAATATTTAAAAATTATTTTAATTTATAAATTTTAAAAGTCTTTCTGAAAATAAACTTTTAAGCATATTTTCTTTAAAGGGTATTAAATCAACAAGACCAACAATTTTAAAATAAAATATATATTTTATTCTAATAATTTATAATTATATAAATATTTAAAAATTATTTTAAATTATAAATTTTAAAAGTCTTTCTCTTTAAAAATTCATGCTAAGTCAACTAAATTGAATGGAGAGGGTAATAACATAAAATAATAAAGTGAGATCTAAACATCATCACTAGGGTTGGGCATGGTATGGTATATATCGAATTACCATACAGAATCGATATTTTTGATACCGTAATTTTTGATATTATGGTATTTGATATGGTATATGGTATACATTTTAAATTTTTTTGATATATGATATGATATATGGTATTTACAAATAAAATACCGAAATACCAAATATCATACCGAAATATATATAGTTACATAAGTAACTTATATCTCTCTCTATATATATATACACAAAAAAAAAATACTTAGTATTAGTATAAAAATGTTTAGATTTTGAAACATTTGTTACTCTATCTTGATTGAAATATTTTTTTAATATAATTGACTAATAAAAGGAATTGTTTGTACTTCTTTTTCATATTTCTACATGTATAATGTATTTTTATGATACAATTAAAATATACTTTTGAAAAGTCGAAGTAATAATACTCTAATATATGAATATATATTATCAAATTTAAATAAACTATGATTATCAATTATCATACTGCAAAATATCAAATCATATCAAATTATTATTATATAATAATAATATAATATTTTAAAAAACTGAATACCGAAATTCCGATACCGAAATTTTAAATAACTTACCAAATCATATCCTACCATACCCACCCCTAATCATCACTGTCTAACTCTGAAGCCTCAACAAACCTCTTTCCAAAATTTTCTCTGTAAAGAAACAGTAAGTTTCTGGATCTTTTGCTGCTAAACTGTAAGCCTCAAAATTATCCGTCACTTTTTCCCGATGTGATCAACAGTTTGTTTTCGAATATCCCCTTTAATTTGAACTTGGGACATACACAATTTGTTGATTATTATCAGTCAATTCAATTTGGATGCTGCTACACAATCCCAATTTTCATGGTTCCACTGATTTATTGACCCAAATTTTGTATCCGGGTATGCTTAAATTATCTCCTTTCATCATCAAACCCATATGAAGAAAAACTATTCATTTGGTTCTGGTAGTCCTAAATCTTTCCAGGCCTATCCAAGAACCGATTTCGACTTGGAATCTGGGACCGTTAAAAGATCAAGAAAGTCAAAAAGATCAAATTATTTTTACCCAATCAAGATGCTTAAATCATTGGGAAAAAGAATTCATAATTATTACAAGCTTTACCCAGCTAGACTGTTTGTGTTTTCCTTGTTAATTGGGGTTATTATTCTCATTGTATTATCTGTTTCCGAAAGTCGATTTCGTATGATGAGCAATTATGCAAAATTTGATATGGGTGTTGTTGATGCATATCCGTTTTCTAAGTTTAGGAATCTTGTTATGGTTGCTGGACATTCAGTTTATACAAGTAGTAGTTGTCAGAAAGTTGATAAGGAGGATTCTTGGTTTTTAGAGTCTTATCAGAAACATCCTGGTCAAGCTGCAACGTTTGTTGATCATATACGAAAAGGGGTTGAAATTACAGCTGCTGATGATGATGCATTGCTCCTATTTAGTGGTGGTGAGACTAGGAAAGATGCCGGGCCGAGAAGTGAAGCTCAAAGTTATTGGACTGTTGCTGAATCTAAAGGGTGGTTTGGTGAGTTATTTTTTTCCCACATATACTTCATATGGAACTGATGGATCTTTTGGTAGAGCGTCTAAGAGTAGTATTGAATATGGTGTATTAGTAATGCGGGGATTATTTCTTATCTAGTGTTTGGTTTGGTATATTAAGGGCAATTCTGTCTTTAACCATGCTTATCCACTTATTAATGACCCTTGTATTGCTAATACCATGGTTTGCTATGTATTTATACACCCTTAATACTGAATAGAGTGTATAACTGATACATGTTATGCATATCTTGAAATCCTACCAAACAAATGATGAAATAATAACACAACTAATACATGTATTATTATCTCTAATACATCCTACTAGACGACTCCTCAGGGTGTATAAAATTATCATTTTTGCGTCTAGAAAACAAAAAATTAGTAGAGTAAAGAAACCGACTGAAGAGTTATGATCTTCTTATTCCTTTGCAAATGTTTGATCACGTTTTAGGATCTTTAGGCTTCCAAACCCTTGTATTATATTTCTGTTGAAATAAGATGATATATCTGAAGCATGTGGGATATCTAATGTTATTGAAATTTTTAATATGAACTACCATCTGGCACATACCTCTCACATTTTGCATGGCCATTAATATGTTCATCATTACGTTATGTCTTATTAAATAGAACAAACATTTATTCTTTTCGGATAGTACCATGATAATGCATCTAGCTTGCATGAAGGTTCATCTTCTGGTTACATAGTTTGAAGACCTAAGTTGCAATTATTCAATGTCTTCCTGAAAATTTCAAATGATTTTTCCTATTTTTCAAAAATAAATGTGCCTCTTCACATGATCAACACCCTCATGCAAGTAACTTTCGGACGTTTAGAAGAATTATCCAAAAAATTCACTTCATAAACCATCATTGTTGAAGATTAGTGACAGATGTAAGAATTTTGGGGTATAACTCTATCAGATATGGTGATCCACGACTGCTTTTCTGTTTAGTTAATTGGAGGTGGAAGTCAAAGCTAGATACAAAGTTCAGTCTATATTCATTAGTTTGCATTCCCATTTTTTGTCTGGTCCTCAGAGCATCATCGTTAGGTGAAAGTGTTTATTTTTACTGGGCTTGTGATTCATATAATCCCATCATGGCTGAAAGGTTCTGGAGTATGCATGATGAAAGTAGTAGCCTTCTGTTAGATGAAGAGCTCTATGTTTTGAGATAAACTGGATGTTTGAAATGCTTAATTTTTAATTCATGAGACCTCTGCCATCTTTTCCCGTTCAGAATATGAGAACGAAAGCATTGAATATCATATCATTGGCACATACATCTGATAGTTGGGTGGCCCTTATATGTTTGAGATATTGTTGTATCTTATCAACTAGAACACGCATTTGATCTTTTCAGGTAGCACCATGATCGTGTGTCTAGCTTGCAAAAAGGTTCATTCTCTGCTTACATAGTTATAAGATCTAAGTCCACTTGCCTAGTCGTTTTTTCGAAAGATTTTCAGTGTACCTTCTCATTTCAAAATAATTGTGCCTCTTCACATGATCACCACCCTCACGAGAGTAATTTTCGAACCTTAGAAGCATTGACCACACAATTAACAAATCCGTGAATTATAATATGTTCTCTCACTTCATCTTTTGTTTGTGACATCTAAATTCATTTGTAATGATGAAATCTAGGATCATACGCATGTGACCAAAATTTTTCTTCTGATCCATGGCCATATTAACATTATTTCTACTATGCACTTTGTATGCAGGCAAACAAGAAAGTGTAAGAGGGAGGGCACTCACCGAAGAGCATGCTAGAGACAGTTTTGAGAATCTTCTCTTTAGTGTTTGTCGGTTCAGGGAGCTTACTGGAACATATCCACAGAATATAACTGTAAGACATTTATAACCTCCTACAGCTAAAAATCAGAATTCCATGTATAAAAGAAATAAAGGAATGCCCAACATTTTCATTGCTGAATTGTTTACCAGAAATCTGCTTTTGGTAACCGATGTCTGAATCACATATATGTATAATATGCATCAAAAGTAAGATGAAATAAAGGTAACAGATTTAAGTAAGAAGATGTCGGACTTTTGCTTTTGCACATCTAAAACAAGCATGAAGAGATCTTCACTTGATGTCTTTGCATCTGAGTATTCCACGTAAGTGTTGGAGACATTGATTACTTCTTTGTTTTGGGTCCAATAGACGTACAGTAGGTAGCGATCAAGGCCGTGTTCCTCCATAAGCTGTTCCAACTTTTCTGCAAAATAAAATTACAAACACAATCTCAAAGAGTCTGAGTACTGTTGTTACAGCTTTTGCATTTTGTCTTTTCCTCATGATTGCCCAAGTAAAATTATGTTCTTATGGTAGGATCCATGGAGCTGTTTGTATTTTGTAGATCACAGTGAAAAAACATATCCTTCTCCAGCGGAACTCAGTAGTTATGACATAATTGAAGAGACTTATAATTTTCTTTAGCTTGTCCAAGGGTGTGGCCTTGTGGTCAATGAAGTGGGTTGAGAACCTGAGGTCTCAGGTTCAAACTACAATGGAGGCAAAAAACACTAGTGATTCTTCCCATTTGTCCTAGCTTTGGTGGACAGAGTTACCTAGTATCTGTTGTTGGTGGAAAGTGATTATTATCCTGTGGATTTAGTCAAGGTGCGCGAAAGCTGGCTCGGACACCACGGTTATCAATAAAAAAAGTGAATTTAAACATTGATCTGTTCTGTTCATAGAAAGGGTGTTATCAATAAAAAAAGTGAATTTAAACATTGATCTGTTCTGTTCATAGAAAGGGCAGATGGTTGTCAATGCCCCCCCCAAATGGGCATGGGAGTAGATTCTGTATTTTCCCTATTACTAACATATTGGGGATCATCCAAACGACACTGATGCCAGAGACTCTGCTGACATAATAATCTAAACTGGCTCCTTGTGCAATACTAGGTCCTCTATTATGTAGCAAGAGCTCTGTCTCAAGAACATGAAACAATGCCTTCGTATCTTCTGAAGACCTTTCAGGCTCTTAAATTAGTCACGTAGTGTAAGATGTTTTGGCGCATGCTGAATGTGACTTAGTGGACATGCTTATTGTTTATGGTGGTCTCTAAATCTAGTATTTCTTTTAAATCTCTTCTCAAGTTTAATTAAAATTTCTGTTGCTTTCCTTCTAATAACTAAAGTATCCATTCTAGCAGCTTTGATAATGTTATCTGATAATGCACAAGTACTAATAAAATTTATTTCTCCCATATCATCTTTATTCCTTTACATTTTTATTTATGTCTTGGTGTATTTTAAAGTTTATGTGGCTACATGATTCTTCGTTTATCCATGGTCTTCAATTAAGCACCTAAAATATGGCTATGATCAGCATTTTAGTTTCTGCATTTGTGTCTCTCCATTTGTATCTGTAGTGGAAATGCTTTGGTGAGTTCCTATGTGATGGAAGAAGTGTCTCTTTCAGCACATACGATGGCCGTGATCAGCAATTCTTTATTTTTGGCGTGCACTGTCTCTTCATTCGTAGAATTGTATTTGTAGTGGAAATGTTAAGTGAGTTTCTGTGCAAGGAAGAGTAGCTAGGTCTTGATAAACTTTTTCAACCACTGTGCAGGTTGTAGGCTATGATTTCAAGGAGAAGAGATTTAAGCAACTGCATCGGTCTGCAATTGGATTTCCAGAAAAAAGTTTTTTTTACTCAGGGACATCATCTTCACAAACATCGAGAGAAGCAGCTTTAAAAGGAGAAGCACTGGTGAGAACACAGTTTAAAGAAGATCCTTACGGATGTAAAGGCTCTCTTCGTCGCAAGAAGCTTGGTCGTGATCCTTTTCATCGCTCGGTCCCTTATCCTAACGGATGTCCTGAAATTGAGGGTTTGTTCAGATATTGTGGAACAGCTCCATATCCAGGTTCCCTACCTTGGGCCTAGTAAAATTCCATAGTTCTGAAAAATTAGAAGATAGCAATTGAAAAACCGATATCGTAAAATATAAATTCCTTCTTCTATTACTTCATATCTCCTGTTCTTGTACTAGTTATATTAGAATAGCAAGAGGAACTAACTTGTCTGCAAAGTGTAGAGAAATAAAGGGGCTTGCGTGCTGTCTGGTTTAAAAGATCTTATGGAAATTCCTTGATGATTTAAAAAATGCAGCATGCTACCGGGCTCAGGTTAAGAAAGCATATTGTATTCCTTATAATGATTAAAAGTTTCTTCACTGCACAGAACAGTGATTACCTCCACTACCATTATGCTGGTTCTTGTCATTGATTTCTTTTGCCATTATTGTTGAAAAACAATACTACTAATAATTATCTGGAGGATCATTGCAACCTGAGTTTTTCTATTGGTATTAATACTCTTAAATGGCCTCATGTACTTGAACACAAGAAGTCTTTATTAGTAGTCTTTGACAGTATTTACAGTTGCAATTGCGGTTTCTGCTTATATATGGCCATAGTAATCATCAGTAGGTTTTGAGTACATTCCTTCTTTTATTTTTTTTTACCCCTCCTCGGGAGCTTCCACCTTTTTTGCTTTCTTGGTGATTGGAACTCACAACCTTAAGGTTGGAGGTGAGGATGCTTACCGTCAACTCTCTGGTTGTAGGTTTGAGTACATACTTCCTGTTGAGGACACGTAACCTTAACCCCATTTTCTCTAATGAGCTCAGCTCTTTTTCAAACCCTTTGTACTAGTTAGCTCTTTTATAGCTCACCACCTTAAAGGTTCTGGATGATGACTGAAAACCAATATCAACTTTGAAACCAAGGGGAGCAAAATTCGTCCACTTCAAGACTTTGCTAACCAACCTTCATCCAAAAGTTCGACATATTTCTGCATACATCAGATATGAAGTGAAACATAGTGAGTTGCTATCTTTAAGACTCGAAGAAGCAAAGTCTTTTACTATTAATTCCTCCATCAAAGGTCATTTATTCAACAATTCGAGGTAAATGAATTTGACTTCAAATTTGAAATAGTATTAAACTCGAAAAATTTTACAATAACAGTTTATACCATTTCGGATTTTTGTGTCTTCTTTCCATTACAACCGATCCAAGCACTGGTTTGATGAGAACCTGAGTATACACTAAATATACATAGAGTAGACAGCAGTATCTTCCCCCTTTGGTTCAATTTTTCATTTTCTGATTTTGGTTGTGCGGTTAGATAACACCGGTATTACTTTTGAAGTTTTGTTTTATCAATCAAAATTAGAACTTGTAACAGTGATTCATGAAACCAGTTTCTCAAACTTGATTATTTAAATCAAGCAAAAGTGAAAAAAGAAAATTAAGGAGAACAATTAACCCAAAATATTAATGAAGTTTCATCGGATTTTGTTCTTTGCTTGAAAACAACGGTAAAGAGAAAGGAAAAAAAGACACCACGTAGCTTTTTTAAAAAGTAATGGACAATAATGACTTACATTTTTCATTTTGGATAAAAGTAACACTTTGACTGTTTTTAATACCATTTATTAGTCCTTTGTTTTAATAAGCCACACGCACCCTCTATTTTAATAAACTACACGCTAAAGAATAAAAAAAATCACACGCGCCCTTTGCAGTTGCTCTTTTCTCGAAAAAAAAGAAAAAACTTATACCTACAGTTCACGCTAGCAATTGTCTTTTTTCCGAAAAAAGGGTAGTAACTGGTACCTACAGTCCCCTTACCTTTTTCGACTGTTCTTTGCAATTAGGTTTTCTGAAGTTTGTTGTGCTGAAAATGAAGAAAAAAGTTAATACTAATACTAAATTAGTTGATAAAGGTATAAGATATGATCCTAATTTCGTTGCTCCAGATGATGATTTTGAAGATTTAATAAATCCTGAAGTTCAATTGAAGGATTTGAAGAATGTTCATGCTATTTCTAGTCGAATTACTAGGTCTCGAGGTAAATTAGTAGTTGATCCATCAATGGCGAAATAAAAAAACAACAACTAAAAAAAAGGCACATACAGATCTGAGTGATGATTCAGATCTTCTTGTCATTCGTAAAAAAACTAAAAAAATCAGTGATTCAAAAAATGATGAAGATGATAGTAAGTCATCTAAATGAAAGGAGAAGATAATTGTGACTGACGAAGGAGATGCTCTTGTTCCTCCGAAAAAAACGAAAAAAAGAAATCGATCAAATGACGGAGAAGATGATGCTCAATCATCCAAAAAGAAAAGTAAAAAAGTTTCTTGGAAGAGAAAAATACCCAAATTAACTGATTCTGAGGTACATTGTTTGTGCTTTTGTATGTATTAATTATGTCTGATAGATGTTCACTTGTTGTGTACAATTTGTGTATGTTGAAATATGTGTGTTATTGATATATATAATATGTGTCAGTGTTGTATATGAAATATATTAGGTAGTGATTTTTGTGAAATTTAGTGTACATTGACTATATAACTATTTGTGTATCAGAATTGAATAAGAACTGTATATAGTTTGAATATTTATATTGTGACTGTGTAAAATTAACAAGACTGTTGGAATATGAGTAAAATTAGAGTACATTGAATGCATAACTATTTGAGAATCAGGATTGTATAGAAGCTGTGTATGGTTTAAATATTTATACTGTATGACTAAAATTAGTGTGCATCGACTGTAAAGCTATTTGTGCATCAGGATTGTATAAGAACTGTATATAGTTTGAATATTTATACTGTATGCGTACAATTAGTGTACATTGACAGTACAACTATTTGTGTATCAGGATTGTATAAGAACTGTGTATAGTTTGGATATTTTTATTGTAACTGTGTAAAATTAGCAACACTATTGTAATGATTACTGTATTAGTAAAATTAGTGTACATTTATCGTATAAGTATATGTGTATCAGGATTGTATAAGAACTGTGTATAGTTTGAATGTATTCGTATATTAGTGTATATTGATTGTACAACTATTTGTGTATCAGGATTGTATAAGAACTGTGTATAGTTTGACTATTCATATTATAACGGTGTACAATTAGCAACACTTTATGAGTAATATATGTAGCTTTTTGAAATATTTATACCTAAAAGTACACTTATGTATTGCAGGTTTGGGATTTGTTTCTTGGTCTATCTGATCATTACAAGTGTCAGCTCAGTGAGCACACAAACTGTGCTATTGTGACTGCATTGAAATCTAAGTTGGACAAGATGCAACTTGATTTGTTTAAGAATAGTTGCTTTGGGTATTTCTTATCTTTACCAAATGTTTTTCCTCAAAATCAACTTATCCATGAAATGTTGCTTAGGAAACTTGTTTGTGAGAGAGATGATGAAATATGAATTAAAGTGGATAACACTAGGTTACGTTTTAGCTTACAAGAGTTTGCTATAATTAGCGGCTTAAAATGTACCGGAAATTACAATAATAAGTTTGCTGTTAGTGAAGAAAGTAAGCTGATGGAGTTGTATTTTTCAGGAAAGTCCAAGGTCACAAAGCTTGATTTAGAAGAGTGTTTCATGAAAAAAAAAAAAGGTGGCGATGTGATGAAGATGCTTTACAAATTTTTGTTTTGTTCTTCATTTATTCCTTTATTTTTTTTGTCACGTATATTTATGTTATAACTAAGAATGATTTCTTATTGGTTGAATCTGGGAACTATGAAACATTTCCTAGGGAAAATTATGTTTTTGTCTAATGTTGGAGTCAATGACGTCTAAGGTTTATCAGCAAAAAACTATGTATCGTTGTGCTGGTTTTCCTCTTGCATTTCAGTGTTAGTTTTATGAGTATTGTCCTTATGCCGATGGCCATCTTGCTGACCAAGTGAGCGATGGTGTGCCACATATACTGAATTGGTTTGTAAAGTATAGACCAACATACAAGGAGGTCAAGTCTGTATTTTTTGATATTAGGCAAGAGCAGGTATATCGTTGTTTTAAATTGTAAGTTATATATGCTTTATTAAATTGTAATGTGCTTCTTAAATATCGAGTGCTGTTTTTTATGTGCAAGTTGTGTTGCGTAACATTACGCCGACAGTTCTTGAAAAAATAATCCTTCAATTACCTTATTTCAAACCTGTGGATGCTGTTGTGCACTCTGTTGATTTGCCTAGCACCAGCAAACAAGAATGTAGTCAGTCGAGCTCAGATAATGAATTGACACTTTTGCGAAGTGATGTTAAAATGATATATAGAAGGTTTTTATTAATATTTGTATAATTTTGTTAATTGATGTGTTGACTTTTTCCTTTTATGTTTAGTTAACGAAAAAGGTTTTCTCGATGGAGAAGTTTATGAAATCCTCATTTGAATTGAGGTCCTATATAGTAGTTACACAGTTTGTACACAGATCATATGCAGTTTATATACAGTATTTATGCAAATTTAAAACCAACATTCCAATAAAATAAAAAACTTACACATTGTTGACACAGGTCATATAAAGTAGTTATATAGTTTATACCTTGATGATGATGATCTTTTCACCTTAAATTGAAATCTCTCATGGATTGCATAATGTTTCATCACACTTGATATTGTATTTTTATCCCAGTACAGCTGCCCTTCTTCAATATCTCTATGAAGTGGATCCTTAATTATCGATTCAGTCTGTTTTTCCATTTCTTCATCTTCAATTGTATAATTAGAAATAGGTATCGGATGAACTTGAATAGCAGTCGGAGATGTTTCGATCAAATTTTCAATTGAGGATTCTCCATTTTCAAATGTGTTTTGTAGTGTTATACACAATGAAAATTTATTTATATCCAATTTTTTTTCTTCATCTCCATATAAAGTCTAACACTCATATTTTAAATAGTCATAGATCCTCTCTTTACAATGTATTTTATTGTTATTAAACCAAAATTTCTCTCTAGATTCAACTGCTTATCTAGTTCATCAACAAAATATTCATACTTGAAATTAAAATTCAAAAGTACTCCATTGATTGTAACTTTTCAAACTGTACATCACTTAACCACTCTCCTCCGTATTGTAGCATAATTGGAACTAAATCGAACTTGAAGCCATAATTTAGTATCAACTGAAGCTAATTGTGAATGAACAAAACTTTTTGAAGCTAATTGATGGAGGATATTGTATATTTATATACAATTTATGAGGTATTTTAAGGTAATATGGTGTATTTGAAAGAGGATTTGTGAGATTTTAATGGAAAGGAATCCCGAGGTAAAATTGAGGAAGGAAAGTGTGAGTTTCAATTGAAAAGGAAAGAAATATATTATGCTATTTTTGTGGATTCTTAGCGGTGATTAGAAGATGGCTAAAATATGGTATTATTTTAACAGCTACTAAATGGGAATTAAAAACAGGGACTATTTTTGTGGAATAAGTTTCAGGAGAAGGGCTATTTTTGTCCTTCTCCCAAAGAGAAATACTAAGATAATGTTATTAGAAGCCAAATGTAACGAACCACCAAAATTTAAACTAAAATATTTGACAATATCTAAAGATCAGGAAATTCTTTCTTATAAATAGCGCATAATTAGAAAGTTTTTGAGTTTAGGCTTATTAGTCACACACACAAAGTATGAACGAGAGAGTATTACAAGGGTGGATCAAGTTTAAAGGACCCACAAAAAATTACATTAAGCATCAAAATTAACGGGTAAACAACACAAATCCCACAAAGTATATGAGCTAATTATTCCTTTTCCCACAATTTTTTCTGTATTACATATAATTTCATAAAATAAAATTTGGTGATACATTGAAATAGCCTTGACACATAAAGTTTTTGATACATGTCCAATTCATCGATTAACTTAAAAAGAAAATAACGAAAATCACATTTATTTAGGGAGTAAATCACCTTAAACGATTTTGTAGGATAAAGAGAATCTCTGAGTTAAAGAAAGATTCAAAAAAGTTTCATCAGATCATCTCCATATACAATCTTCTCAAATTTTTTCACCATTATTGATCTTCTTTTTCTAAATTAAACTTGCGTTTTTCAAATTATTTCTCTTGAAATTGCGTTTCTCAATTTCATTAATCTCTATTTGTTGTATCCAGCAATGGATTTTTAGTTGTTGTGGCTTGGCAGCTTCGACGATTTAAATTTCATCGAAACGGTGATTCTTAGAGTTATGGCGGTTGTGATACCCCAAATTATAAATTAGTGAGTAATTATAATTGGGAAAGAAAAGAAAAAAAAATTTATACAAAGGAATGAGGAAAAGGGCTAAAACCCATATTAAAAAGGAAAAGAAAAGAAAGGGAAAAAGTGGACAAGGGGCCCATATTCCTAATTAACTATAAAAGTAGACTTATTAAGGGCTTATGCCCAATTCGTTCGTGAGGCAGATAGCTTCCAGCAACATAAATTAATAACTAAAAATTACACAAATATACGATTTATGTTTTCAATATTACGAAAAATTTCAATTTCCTAAACATATTACAAAAATTCTAATATATACACAGAATGCTATGTAAATGTCGGCTATGTTATGTATATTAATAGGGAGAGAAAGTAAAGTAATTGAAAAAGTGAGAGAGAGTGTAATTACTTCCAAAAGGGTTGGTATTTATGTTATTTATTCAATTAATAAAGGGAAAGATATCAAAAGTTAGCAAAGGCAGTAGTGGTCACCTACGAAAGCAGGGAAAAAGAAAATCAATTGTTCAATCAGTGAAAAGAAAAGAAAAGCTTAAGGGTTTGATTGGGAAATTTTTCGGGTTTAAGGTAAATTCGTTTCTATATTTTTATCATGATTTTTAGATTAGATAATTTATTTTGGGTATTGAATTAATTATCAAAGACAAGATATTATGCATATTAAGGTGTGATTATGGGCATGAAGTTTGAGAAATTGGAAGTTACCTTGAAACTTTGAGGGTTGGGTAGTCTAATTTTATCTTGAATTAGCCTAAAATAAGATAATTAACGCGAGATTGATATGATGTGATTATAGATTCGATCAAAGGAGGCCATACCAGTTGTTCGAGGTGAAAGTTTGGTATTCCAAAAATTATCCTGTGAGTAGTAACCTTCTCATGATTTGTATTTCTTAAATTACATATTTATACACGTTTTTGATGAAAACAAGAGTTATTGAATGCTTTAAAAATTTGCATGTGGGACAAGTTCTTTACTGGATATGATATTGAAAATAAGTATCTTAGCATGAGTTTTATTCAAGTTTACATGTACTATGATGTTCTATGAACTTTAAATGTTATGTACTATTTAAAAAATGCTTTCATATGAATATCTATTGTTTACAAAGAAAGTATAAATGGGAGTAGACCTTGATTTGAATTCCGTAGCTAACGGCAGAAAAGTTAGACCTGGTGCACCTTGTATTTACTAATTACTATTACAACCCTCGCTAGTGGGAAGGTAGAACTAGCATACTGTTACTGATCTCCCTCGAGTAAGGACCTTTTTATATGATATTTGACTACTTTATGAGGAGGCCACTGTTATTGGCTATTCTTGATATGGAATGCCACACTGATTACATGATTCATTCTTGAAAACCTCCCATATATGTAATATTTGATATGATATACTGCTTATCGAGTTTATTACTGAACTATTAGTTCATTTTGCTTACATGAAATAGGTGATACTATTTATCGTTACTGCTTTTTGAAAGAGCATATATTTCATGATGTTTTATGACTTGTCCCCATTAAAACGATTGTGGTTAAGTGTTATTACTCACTGAGCTAGCTTCTTACTCCTCGCTATCATTTTTCAAAAAACATAGGAGACAGTGAGGATCTCGTTGGCTAAAAGATTCGAGTAGCATATTCCTGGTGAGCCCCGCAATTGTTCGCATAGGCTACAATTTATTTATTTGTTATGTTTTTTTTCTTGAAAACTCTTAGAGTTGATCCATAGTCATGTCTTTAGAGTTTTGAGTATTCCATTATTATTTTTGGACTTGTGGCGTATTTGACTTTGTCTCATTTTGAGATGGATTTTGTATTGTTATTGGTAGTATGGGTGCATTACTGTTGGTTTTTATGAAAGGTGTTGGTGTTTGGTGTGATGTTGGATTGTTGTGTTGTGGAATTGAGACAAGGAATTTTCTTATTAGGCCCCAAAACAGGGGAAACTCTGTCCGATTTTCTATAGAATTCTAATGAGGCTTGCTTTGGAGTCCTAAACTCTTTAGCGCCGGTCATGATTCTATTTTGGGTCGTGACAAAGTTGGTATCAGAGAGCCTAGGTTAATTCTATGACTATGGAGAACACAGTAGTAGTAGAATATCAACTGTGGTTATGTTGCCGGCCATTTCTATAATCGTGATTCTGCAAGAGCGTGATAGGATGTGTCTTGATTTTCTTTCTCATTATTTCATACGTGTGTGATATTTAGGACCAATTAGATGAATCTAACTTTTTCTTTTGCTAATCAGATGGTTCATAGAGTAACTAATGGTAGGGAAAGAGGTGGAGCCCACAGAAGAGGCCGATGTAGGGGTAGTCGTGAACTACGAGGAATCGCACTTCCACTCTAAGAAGGTTAAGAGATCCCACTCCTGAAAAAATAATAGTCCGCCTTCACCATCTCATGAGGGTAGACTACTGAGGCACTTGCTTCCATGCAAAGAGCCATAGAGGGCTTGGCCGATCGATTGGATAGACAGGAGAGGGGTGGTTAACAATTTTCTACACAGCCTCAGTCGCAGTTCTATGTACCTGTTTAGACGTATAACTTAGGAAACAAGGAAGTGTCCTTAGAAGAGTTTCTAATGTTAAAGTCACCAAAATTCACAGGTTCAGACAGTTCAGCTAATCCTTAGAGCTTTTTGGATGGTAAATTCAAGGCACTGCGTGCATTAGGATGTTCTAGTGAGAGGGCTGTGGAGCTTACATCGTACAAGTTAGAGGACATGGCTAACACTTGGTATGATACTTTATTGCTAGGAAGGCCTGACGGAGCAACACTACTGATATGGGATGAGTTTACTAAGTTCTTTATAGATACCTTTCTTCTTGATAGTCAGAAACAGAAATATACAGCTCAGTTTAAGAGACTAGTTCAGACTCCAGATATGGATGTGTCGACCTATAACACTGTGTTTTCCAAGATGGCTAGATATGCTTCGTACTTGGTGTCCATAGAACCAACTCAAGTTTAGAGGTTTATAAATGGGGTGGTTGCTCGTCTCTATAATGCAGTGGCCCTACAGATGAAAGTCTTGGCCTATTATGAGATAGTAGATCTTGCTAGAAATATTGAGGATAAGGGCCGTGCAGAGCGTGTAACTTATGAGGTTCGTAAAAAGGCTAAGATGGGTGGATCTTTCAATGACGACTTAAGTGCAAATCATAAAGCAAGAAATCAGGGCCATCAGTAAGGGACAGATTTAATTTCATAAATTGCGTATAAGCCACCTTCTAGAGAGGGTAATCAGAGGTCTTCAACATCTCAGGGAATCGTAGTTCGGGCTAGATGTATGCCACTACTCCATTCTGCCAGACTTGTGGCAGATCACATATGGGCCAGTGTCATGTTTTGATTAGAAGGTGTTTTCGATATGGTTAGTCAGGTCATCACATCAGGGATTGCCCTCAACCTCAGAGAAATATAAGTCAGGGTTTTGGTCAGTTAGTTGCACCTAGTCAAACTACTCATAATACTGCAGGTATGGGAAATAGAGGTCGAGGTAATGGAAAATGTGTTGCTGGAAATCAGGCACAAGGAGATGTTGGTAGAGGCCAATTGAGAGTCTTTTCATTTACTAGATCGGATGTTTAGGTCTCAATTGCAGTGGTTATAGGCATTCTTTATGTATATTCATTTGATGCTTATGCTTTGATTGATCCGGGTTCTACCCACTCTTATGTATCCTCATACTTTGCTGTGAGATTTAATAGATAACCTAAGAGGTTAAAATGTCATTTTCTTGTTGCTACCCCTGTGGGAGATTCTTTGTTAGTTGAGTATGTGTATCATGACTGCCAGATTATAGTGGAAGGTAGGTGTGATGCCCCGGAAAATTTTTTTGTTAAGATCTCGAACGAAAATGTGTTGAATTCTGTTCTTTATCGTAATTAATAATTTTTCTGTGAGGAATTTCTGGATATGCGACCCGTCATCGCATAGAGCATCGAATAATATTTCCAACAATATATGGATCATCCAAAACAGACACTCGAGTGATGAGTTATGATTATTCCGATCTACGTGAATAGTGGTGAACAGTAAATGTGCAGGAAAAAAATACTGAGGCCAGGCGGATTTTAGGGTCAACTTCAAATGATCATAACTCCTTGTACATAATAATCTGGGTGAGCTACTATATATCAACAGAAATCTCTGAAAGTCCTCTTTCCAATGAAATTGGTTTCATCCAATTTGGCCATCGAATAAAAAAGTTATGGTCGATCTACTTCAGCCTATCAAAACAGTCCAACAAAGGATAGATTTGACATTATTTGATTTTTAAGGGTATTTTGGTCATTCCCACTCCAATCTATCCGGGTAAACCATGGATTTAAGTCCATTAAGAGCATTCAATAGCTCATTTTTCTCCAAAATTTCCTAAGGCTCAAACCCCAACCCTACTACTCCAAATTTCATCCTTCTATGTCTCTTGATTGAACTGTAGAAATTTCAAATTGATTTGGGATTCGAGTTGATCATGTTAAGGGCTTCGAGAAACACCCTTTATTTTTGGGAATAAAGTTCCAGATCGGAAGTTCATATTCATCTTCCATTTTTAGGTATGTGGGGCTTTGAACAAGATTATCCTTTCGATCTTGTGCCCAGTATTTTTGTTGAATTACATTGACATGAGATTTTATATGTTTTACCATGAATTGAAAATATCGTTTTATATCTTATATTATTGTCCATGAGATATGGGATTATGTCATCCGATATGTGTATGATGTTGAGATGGAATTATGTCCAAAAAGTATTTGATTATGAGAGTATGATGATTTAATTTGTTAAGCCTTGATTTATACTATCATTCCACTATTTCCTTATTATGAATTTATAATTGATATTGGAAATTCCATATCCCTACTATGGGTTGATGTTTCAAGTACCTTTAAATGAGAGTTGGATGGCAAATTGAGAAATGTTGATATTGAAGTTGCAATGAGTCTTGTTATTTTTCGGATGGTTTTTATGAGTTAAATTGTTGAAAATATTATGCATTGAGTCTTCATATCCTTGTCCAAATGTCGAGTCGGTTATGTTTCAATGCATTGATACCTTGTTGATGTTGAGGAAGATTAAAATGTTTTGAGCTAAAATGTGTTGAGTTAGGAATCCACAAATTGATATGATTTGATAAATGAGATAGAGATTTGATTTGGTCTTTATGATAGACCCTTGTGATGTTGTGGTGGATTTCCTAACGCGTTCTGAGCTTGTCGGGGAGTAGTACTTAGGACCGAGAGAGAAATTTGGTAGTTTCCCAAACCTATGTGCCACCGTAGGGTTGTTTGATGATGATATTATTGGCCAGAGAGCCTGATTGTTATTATTGCAGTTTTAAGGTCGTACTCCCTGGCAAAGTGTATGACGCTCCCTCCAACCGAGGTTTCAAACGTTGGTATTCCATATAGCTCATGTGGGGTTTTCGGTTGTAGGAAACTCCCCTGTCCATAAGAGTCATGTTTATTGAAATACCGAGTCACTCCGAGTTTTGATGTGGTAAGTCAAGTTGCTTATGATGATCTATAATGATTTATGAGGTTTTTCTCCTATATTTCCTATCTAAGATGTTATGAGTTGCATGATTCAATGTCACTCAAGCCAGGTGTGTCATTGTGGTCCGTATGTACGTTTTTACTAAATTTATGATATTATTTATATTTTTCATGCTCCCCCACATACTCAGTACGTATCTTGTGCTTACCCACATATTTCTCTATGGGCTACATTCTTACGATGATGTAGGTTCAGGTTCTCAGCCGCGATAGTGATATCTGAGTGCCGCATCTACGTTCTTTCAGTGGTGAGTCCTCATGGTTCGAGGACCAAGTTGCTAGTTTTGGTGCTGCTGTTTTGTGATCCCTTTGGTCTGTTGAGTTAGTTGGGGGTTTGTCCCAATGGCTCGTTGATTTTTCTATATAGAGGCTATGTCAGACTAGTGTATTGTTAGGTTGGTTTGTGTATAGACATTCCATATATGTATAGTCTAACGATATTCTGTGCCATGTGCGATGTGATATGATATGTACTTATATATATATCCTTAGCGTAGCGTGTATGTTGTTGTGTTGGAACCGAAGGGTAGTGTTTTGGCTTAAAGGGTTAGCTTGAGGCTACGTGTAGCCTTGGGCACTGTGTAGCATCTCGGGATGATATTTTGGGGCGTTACAAACTTGGTATCAGATCCTAAGGTTGTGAAGAGTCCTAGGGAGTTTGACAAGCCACGTTACGTAGAGTCTTGAGCATCGGTGTGTAGCGCGCCATACGTATGATCAAGAAACTGTGGGACGTTCTAGGAAAAGTCATTTCTTTCTTTCTACAAGAGTCTATAATGCTTACAACTATTTTCTTCTGCTTTTAATTCGTGCGTTCTTATGACAGAAAATGCCTCCACGTCAAGCTCGCGGAAACAACAACCAACCTCAACCCGTTGATCCGTTACATGAGACGGTAGCCCATGACAAATATCGGGCAACTTTTCAGACGCCAGCCCAGGCTGTTACCATCAATACTTAGGCCAACGCTCCATCTCTGTAGGAAAATAATTTGGCAGCAGCACGAATTCGTGACTTTATGCGGATGAATCCACTAGAGTTTTATGGGTCGAGAGCAAGTGAGGACCTGTAGATGTATGTTGATGAAATGAAGAAAATTACACAGATTATGCACATGACCGAGAAAGAAAGTATGGAGCTGGCTTCTTATCGGTTGAAGGATGTCGCCTATGACTAAGTGCAGATGTGGAATGAGGGTAGAGAGGAAGACACCGCTTCGGTGACTTGGCAATTGTTCCAAGATGCTTTCTTGGATATATTCTTTCCTCTTGAGTTAGGAAAGCTAAGATAGAGGATTTTATGAATTTGAGACAAGGTTCCATGTCGGTTAAGGAGTATTGTCTTAAGTTTAATCAACTATCGAAGTACGTTCCCAATATGATGGATGACTCAAGGACTAGTATGAGCAAGTTTCTAACTGGGGTTGAGTTATGTGGTGAAAGAATATGGATCTGCTATGATCAACAGGGAGATTGATCTTCCTAGGTTAATGATTCACGCCCAACAGATTGAGTCAGACAAGATAAAGGAAAGAGAAAGAGTAAGAGAGATTAAGAGAGTCAGATTAGAGCAACAAGGGTCTGGTAAGAGTAGATTCTTCGGAGGGAGTCGCCCTCAATTTCAGAGATGTCCATTTATACCTGCGCTTTCCTCAGCTAGTGCTCCCGTATATAGGGGCAGCCAGGAGCTCAGGAATAGGTCGGTACCTTCCAGGTCTCAGGACAGTGTAAGCAACCGACCTCATCCTCCTTCGTGTGCTACGTGTGGTAAAGACTATTTTGGGGAGTGTTATATGGGGCAGCAGGGCTGTTTTGGTTGTGGCAAGTTGGGCCACATACTTAGAGACTGCCTGTATACCAGACAACAGAGTCATGATGCCCGTCCACAGAGTCAGGCTATCAGTGCCCCACCTCCTGCAGCCTGTCTAGTTCCTCCTTAGGGTGCTTCATCTAGTACTGTTGGTGGTCAACTCCAGAATCGTTTCTATGCTATACCACCTCGTCAAGAGCAGAAGGACTCTCCCGATGTTGTCACTGGTATGCTCCGTGTTTTCTATTTTGATGTCTATGTGTTGATGGACCCTGGTTTGAGTTTTTCTTATGTGACACCTCTGGTTGCTGTAAATTTTGAAACGGATCCTAAACTAATTTCTGAGCCTATTTTGGTTTCTACTCCGGTAGGAGAGTCTGTCATTGCTAAGCGGGTGTATAAGAAATGTCCCATTACTGTATTTCAGCGGGTTATGTATGCTGATTTGATTGAGCTAGATATGGTTGACTTTGATATCATTCTAGGTATGGATTGGCTTCACTCATGCTATGCATCCATTGATAGTCGTGCCCGTGTGGTCAAGTTTTAGTTTCCTGATCAACCTATCCTCGAATGGTCTGGGAGTTCTGTGATTCCTAAGGGTCATTTCATATCCTATCTCCAAGCTAAAAAGTTGATTTCCAAGGGTTGCATCCACCATTTAGTTTGGGTTAAAGACACTAAGTCTGAAACCCCGACCATTCATTCAATTAATGTTGTTAATGAGTTTCTTTATATCTTTCCGAAAAATCTCCCTGGAGTACCTCTTGATAGACAGATAGAGTTCGGGATTGACCTTCTTCCCGATACTCAACCTATTTCCATTCCTCCGTATCGCATGGCTCCCGCAGAACTTAAAGAGTTGAAGGAGCAATTGAAAGATCTTTTAGACAAAAGCTTTATCAGACCTAGTGTGTCCCCGTGGGGTGCACCTGTCCTGTTTATGCGTAAGAAAGATGGTTCTTTGTGGATGTGTATTGATTACCGGCAGCTTAATAGGGTTACTATCAAGAATAAATATCCGCTTCCTTGAATTGATGATTTATTTGATCAATTGCAAGGTGTGAGTTACTTTTCGAAGATAGACCTCAGATTCGGTTATCACTAACTTAAGGTTAGGGAATGTGATATCCCCAAGACAGCCTTTCGAACCCGTTACAATCATTTTGAATTTCTAGTGATGTCTTTCGGATTAAATAATGCTCCAACGGCTTTCATGGATCTTATAAACCGTGTATTCCGGCCATATCTGGATTTATTTGTAATAGTGTTCCTTGATAATATTCTTATTTACCCCCGAAGTGAGGGTGGTCATGCGGATCATCTCCGAATCATGTTGGAAACTCTTCGAACTCATCGGTTGTATGGTAAGTTCAGTAAATGTGAGTTCTGGTTGAACTCTGTAGCCTTCTTGGGTCATATTGTTTCTTTCGAAGGTATTAGAGTTGATCCTCAAAAGATAGAGGCTATAAAGAGTTGGCCTAGACCTATTTCTCCTTCTAATATCCGAAGTTTCTTGGGTCTAGCTGGTTATTATCGTTATTTTGTTGAAGGGTTTTCATCTATTGCGTCTCCTATGACCCATCTGACCCAAAAGAAAGTGAAGTTCCTGTGGTCCGAATCTTGCGAGAAGTGTTTTCAGGAGTT
This sequence comes from Capsicum annuum, assembly GCF_002878395.1. Classification (NCBI taxonomy): domain Eukaryota; kingdom Viridiplantae; phylum Streptophyta; class Magnoliopsida; order Solanales; family Solanaceae; genus Capsicum; species Capsicum annuum. The sequence continues at coordinate 177,111,125 of NC_061116.1, forward strand.
GAAGACTCGATCACTTCAGCCCCTGTGTTGAGTTTGGTTGACGGTGTTTATGGTTTTATGGTGTATTGCGATACTTCCAGAGTCGGTTTGGGTAGTGTATTGATGCAAAAGGGCAAGGTTATAGCTTATGCTTCCAGGCAGCTAAAGCCTCACGAGAAGAATTATCCTATACATGACCTTGAATTAGCTGCCGTGGTTTTTGCTTTGAAAATCTGGAGACATTATTTGTATGGTGTCCATGTCGACGTCTTCACGGACCATACGAGCTTGCAGTATCTGTTCACCCAAAAGGAGTTGAATCTAGGCAGAGACGATGGTTAGAACTGTTGAAAGATTATGATATGAGCGTGCTATATCATCCGAGCAAGGCCAATGTAGTAGCAGATGCCCTTAGTCAGAAGTCCATGGGTAGCATAGCACATATGGAGATTTGTAAGAAGGAGGTACATCATTTGGCTAGATTGGGGGTTAGGTTATATGGTGATGCTGAGGGTTGTATAAGAGTGCAAAGCGGTTCCGAATCCTCTTTAGTTTTGGAAGTGAAGGAGAAGTAAGACAGGGATCCTACCTTGGTCAAGTTAAAAGAGTCAGTTAAAGACCAAAAGGTGGAGGTTTTCTCCCAAGGGGGAGATGGCATTTTGAGACTCCGAGAAAGATTATGTGTTCCTGATGTTGATAACTTGAAGCAGAGGATTATGGCGAAAGCGCATGGTACGCGATACTCCATCCATCCTGGTGCTACCAAGATGTACCATGATTTACGGGAAATTTATTGATGGAACGGTATGAAGAGGAACATAGCAGAATTTGTGGTGAAGTGTTCCACGTGTCAACAGGTTAAAATAGAGCATCAAAGGCCCAGTGACGTGATGCAAGAGTTTAGCATTCCTACTTGGAAGTGGGAAGAAGTGAATATGGACTTCATAGTTGGTTTGCCTCCTTCTCGTCGCCATCATGATTCGATTTGGGTTGTCGTAGATCGGCTGATGAAATCAGCTTATTTCTTACCTGTGCATTCATCGTATACAACTGAAGATTAGGCTAGAATATATATTTGGGAACTCGTCATACTTCATGGAATCCCTTTGGCTATTATTTCTGACAGAGGTACTCAGTTTACCTCTCAGTTTTAGAAATCTGTCCAGAAGGTTCTTAGTACCCAAATTCATTTAAGTTCTGCTTTTCATCTGCAAACAGATGGTCAGGCCGAGCGGACCATTCCGACTTTAAAAGATATATTGAGGGCTTGTGTGCATAATTTTAAAGGTAGTTGGGATGAGCACTTAGCATTAATCGAGTTTGCTTACAATAACAGTTTTTATGCTACTATTGGAATGGCCTCGTTTGAAGCTTTGTATGGTAGAAGGTGTAGATCACCCATTGGTTGGTTTAAAGTTGGTGAGGCTGCCGCGACTGGACCGAATGCGGTGTTTGAGGCCATGGAGAAGGTTAAGTTAATTCGGAAAAGATTGAAAACCGCCCAAAGTTGTCAAAAATCATACGCAGATGTAAGGAGGAAAGACCTTGAATTTGATGTTGGTGATTTAGTGTACTTGAAAGTTTCATCCATGAAAAGGGTGAAGAGATTTGGGAAGAAAGGGAAACTAAGTCCCCGTTACATTGGTCCCTATAAGATTGTAGATCACATTGGGAAGGTAGCGTATAACGTTGAATTGCCCGCGGAGTTATCTAACGTCCATCCGGTTTTCCATATTTCTATGCTTAAGAAGTCTATTGGTGATTCTGTTGTGATTGATCCTTCCGAAAGCTCGGGTATTTAAGATAGTCTTTCATATGAAGAGTGTAACACCCCGTACTTAATTAAGTGCATTAGTCATTGTTATATGTGTTGGGGTATATGTATTGATCCTAAGTTAGGTATATATGAGTTTAAGTATGAGTATTGATTATTTTGAGATGGTTTCAAGTGTATAGTTTGATTATAGGTGTATAGGAATCGACTTTATTTATATCGGAATTTTCCCGTCGATGGTTCCATACGAAGGTTATTGAATAAGCTTTCCAACGATATAAAGATTTCCAAAAACGGATAAGTTTCGGATATAAGCGAGCTCGTTCGAAACTTTAAAACGGTGGCCGGGATGTGAACAGTAAAATGTGCAGGAAACTACTGAGGCCTGCCAGTTTTTTGGGTCAACTTTGAACGATCATAACTCCCTCAATATAATGAACTGGTTGAGCTACCATATATCAAAAGAAAGATCTTTGAGTCTTCTTTCCAATGAAATTGGTTTCATCCAAATCCAACATCTGAGTAAGGAGTTATACTCATTTTACTTCAGCCTCTCAAAACAGATTTTTAGGGTCAACTTCAAACGATCATAACTACTTCTACAGGACGAACTGGGTGGATTAATTTATATTAAATGAAAGACCTTTGAATTATCTTTCTAAAGATACCAATTTCACCCAAATCCGATATCGGAGCAAAGAGTTATGGCCGATTTACTTTAGCCTATCAAAACAGTCCACCATGGACAGATTCGGATTTACTTAAATTTTTAAGGGCAATATGGTCATTTTCCATCACCTCATGGACGAAAATTGGTCATTATATACATATAATTAGTCTCATATCCATCAATTATCATCAAGTTATTGAAACTAAGAAACCCTAGCCAAATTTCAACTCCAATTATCTTGTGATTCAACCGTAGAAAATCCAAATTGATTCCGTAGTTGTGTTCACCGTCTCAAGGGCTTCGAGAAGCACCCCTTATTTGTGCCAACAGGACTTCGAAATCAAAAGGGCCATTTTTTTGGTAAGGATGTAAATTATATTTGTGTTATTTATATGGATATGTATATATATATATGCATGGGAGCATAAGAAGTATGTTATTTGATTGTTGTTGAAAGATGATTGGAAATGATGTTGGATTATTCTTGTGCATGGTTGGATTATGTTAAATTGTGAAGGAATTTGGGGTGATGATGTGGTATTGATGATGTGGTATTGAAATGATGATTATATATATATACACACATAAACCTATTGTTCAAGTTGGTTTTTGGAATGTTTTGCAAATATTGGTAGTATGGAATTATGGAAGAGAATTGTGGTGTTGGGTTGCTAATACTAGATGCCAAACATTTCATTGTAGATAAGTGATTTGTAAAGGCGGGAAGTTGTGTTGAATTGGTATCTGAATCTACAACGAGGTATGTAAAGCATACTCTAACAATGTTCTTTGGCATGAAAACACCAATGTTCCATCAAGTAAGATTCCGAGGTTGTCCAAAAACATGTATTGTTCTACGTTACCAACGAAGTTGTTTCCATTCTATAAAGTGTCAAAATGTTTCATTGATATACCAAAAGACTCCTATTTCATTGTTGTGATATTGATGATTCTGAAACACATTGTTGATGTACCAATGAGTCTTTATTATATCGTTATTGTATAGAAGGTCTATTACTTGGTTCCTATTGATGTATCACTGTTTCAAAGTATCAAAAATGTGGTGACGACCGAAATAACAATCTCAAAGATTAATTGAACTAAGTGATGAAAGTTCTCTCTTATCGGGTGGTATCCCAGGGGCATAAGCCTAGCATGGGTCGATCCCTATTTATGTGTTTATGGGTGGTATCCCAGGGGCATAAGCCTAGCATGGGTCGATCCCAGTTGATATGTACTGGAGGCAGCCTAATGGTCACAGTACAGTACAGTAATGATTACAAAGACGATAAGAACGAAGGTAAAGTGATTGAATAAATACAATGTACAGGTTGTCACAAGTTCTAGTAAGTGTGGTCCACTCCTATTACGACTTATTCACTTGTTTCTGATTTCTATTGAGTTCCTATATCATATGTGATTATTTACAGCTTTACATACTCAGTACATATTTCGTACTGACGTCCCTCACGGGGGACCTGCATTTCATGCTGCAGGCACAGGTACCTCAACTCATACACCGCACAAGTAGGAGCCAGGTCATACAGCTATTGTTGGTGAGCTCCAGTTTGCTTCGGAGCTTTCCGAGTCGGTTCCTTATGTTTTGTTATTGTACATGAGTCACGTGTGGGCGGGGGTTTGTCCCGACCCTAGTTATGTCATGTATATCCTAGAGGCTTTGTAGACATAAGGAAGGGTAAAGTCATGGAAGTTTATATAGTAACGTTATATCTGTATATGTGGTGGCCCCGACGGCCAAGTATTATATATATATATATATTTGCGCGTGTTGTGCTGATACAGGTAATTAGACCTTTCTATATGCAACGAAGTGCTGTCCAATTTTTTTGGTGACATGTAAGTGAAAGTACAGGTATTTGAACGGGTTCTCCCGGGCCTTCTCGGCTTCGGGTGCCAGTCCGGCCCGATGGGATTTTGGGGCGTGACAAAGAGATTCCGGTTGAGGTTTTTGACTTTCAAGTTCGTAGGCTAAGAAACAAGGAAGTTCCTTTGGTTAAAGTGCTTTGGCAAAATCAATCCGTGGAGAGTGCTACTTGGGAAGCCGAAGTGGATATGCGTGCTAAATATCCCCACCTCTTTCCTATGAATCCTAAGCATGTCAAAGGTATTGTTCTCTTTTGATTTAATCCTTATTGCTATGTTTATCTTGACTAGTGTGTTTTCTACGATATCCAAAAAAATCAAGAATAGAGTATATGCTTGGGCAAGATGATTTTTCTCTATATCATTTTCATAGTATTCTTGACCTACCTTTCAACATTTGAGGATGAATGTTTCCAAGGGGGAGATGATGTGATGCCCCGAAAATTTTTTCGTTAAGATCTCGGACGAAAATGCGTTGAATTCTATTCTTTATCATGATTAATAATTTTTTTGTGTGGAATTTCTGGATATCTAACCCGTCATCGCGTAGAGCATCGAATAAGTTTTCCAACGATATGTGGATCATCCAAAACGGACACTCGAGCGATGAGTTATGATCATTCCGATCTAACTGTGAATAGTGGTGAACCGTAAATGTGCAGGAAAAAAATACTGAGGCCAGGAGAATTTTAGGGTCAAATTCAAACAATCATAACTCCTTGTACATAATGATCTGGGTGAGCTACTATATATCAACAGAAATCTCTGAAAGTCCTCTTTCCAATGAAATTGGTTTCATCCAATTTGGCCATCGGATAAAAAAGTTATGGTCGATCTACTTTAGCCTATCAAAACAGTCCACAAAGGATAGATTTGATATTATTTGATTTTTAAGGGTATTTTGGTCATTCTCACGCCAATCCATCCAGGTAAACCATGGATTTAAGTCCATTAAGAGCATTTAATAGCTCATTTTTCTCCAAAATTTCCTAAGGCTCAAACCCCAACCCTACTATTCCAAATTTCATCCTTCTATGTCTCTTGATTGAACCATAGAAATTTCAAATTGATTTGGGATTCGAGTTGATCATGTTAAGGGCTTCGAGAAGCACCCTTTATTTTCGTGAATAAAGTTCCGGAGTCGGAAGTTCATATTCATCTTCCATTTTTAGGTATGTGTGGCTTTGAACAAGATTATCTTTTTGATCTTGTGCCTGGTATTTTTGTTGAATTACATTGACATGAGATTTTACATGTTTTACCATGAATTGGAAATATGGTTTTATATCTTATATTATTGTCCATGAGCTATGGGATTATGTTATCCGATAAGTGTATGATGTTGAGATGGAATTATGTCCAAAAGTATTTAATTATGAGAGTATGATGATTTAATTTGTTAAGCCTTGATTTATACTATCATTCCACTATTTTCTTATTATGAATTTATAATTGATATTGGAAATTCTATATCCCTACTATGGGTTGATGTCTCAAGTACCTTTAAATGAGAGTTGGATGGCAAATTGAGAAATGTTGATATTGAAATTGCAATGAGTCTTGATATTTTTCGGATGGTTTTTATGAGTTAAATTGTCGAAAATATTATGCATTGAGTCTTCATATCCTTGTCTAAATATCGAGTCGGTTATGTTTCAATGCATTGATACCTTGTTGATATTGAGGAAGATTAAAATGTTTGACCTAAAATGTGTTGAGTTAGGAATCCACAAATTAATATGATTTGATAAATGAGAAAGAGATTTGATTTGGTCTTTATGATAGACCCTTGTGATGTTGTGGTGAATTTCCTAACGCGTTCTGAGCTTGTCGGGGATTAGTACTTAGCACCGAGAGGGAAATTTGGTATTTCTCCAAACCTATGTGCCATTGTAGGGTTGTTTGATGATGATATATTGGACAGAGAGCCCAATTGTGATTATTGCAGTTTTAAGGTCGTACTCCCTGGCAAAGAGTATGACGCTCCCACTAATAGGGTTTCAAATATTGGTATTCCACGTAGCTCACGTGGGGTTGTCGGTTACAGGAAACTTCCCTGTCCATAAGAGTCATGTTTATTGAAATACCAAGTCGCTTCGAGTTTTGATGTGGTAAGTCAAGTTGCCTATGATGATCTATAATGATTTATGAGGTTTTTCTCCTATATTTCCTATCTAAGATGTTATGAGTTGCATGATTCAATGTCACTCAAGCCAGGTGTGTCATTATGGTCCGTATGTACGTTTTTATAAAATTTATAATATTATTTATATTTTGCATACGCCCCCATATACTCAGTACGTATCTTGTGCTGACCCACATATTTCAGGTACTCAGCCGCAGCCACGATAGTGATATCCGAGTGCCGCATCTACGTTCCTTCAGTGGTGAGTCCTCATGGTTCGAGGACCAAGTTGCTAGTTTTGGTGCTGTTGTTTTGTGATCCCTTTGGTCTGTTGAGTCAGTTGGGGGTTTGTCCCAATGGCTTGTTGATTTTGCTGTGTAGAGGCTATGTCAGACTAGTGTATTATTGGTTGGTTTGTGTATAGACATTCCATATATGTACAGTCTAACGATATTCCATGCCATGTGCGATGTGATATGATATGTACTTATATATATATCCTTAGCGTAGCGTGTATGTTGTTGTGTTGGAACCCAAGGGTAGTGTTTTGGCTTAAAGGGTTAGCTTGAGGCTACGTGTAGCCTTGGGCACCCTGTGATGTCTCGGGATGATATTTCGGGGCGTTACAGTAGGGTTATTCTTGCGGACTTGATTGTACATAATATGATTGACTTTGATGTGTTGATGGGCATGGATTGGTTATCTCCTTTCTGTGCTACCGTAGATTGTCATGCAAAGATAGTTCGATTTGAGATACCCAACGAATCTAGTGCTGTATGGAAAGGGAGTCAAGTTCTAGAGGTTAGTAAAGTTATATCTTTTATGAAGACCCAACGACTATTGAAGAAAGGTTACATGGGTCTCTTAGCTATGATAAGTGATGCTAGAGAGGGACCACTTAGTTTGAAAGAGCTATCTGTGGTAAAGGAATTTTCTGATGTATTTTTTGAGGAGTTACTAGGATTACCTCCAGTACGAGAGATAGACTTTGGTATTGATTTGGCACCTGACACTATGCCAATATCTATACCCCCATATCGAATGGCATTAGCAGAGTTGAAGGAGCTCAAACAACAGTTGCTGGACTTGCTAGATAAGAGATTTATCAGACCGAGTGTATCACCATCGAGTGCACCAATTTTGTTTGTAAGGAAGAAAGATGGGTCTCTAAGAATGTGTATTGGTTACAGATATCTAAATAAGGTAGCAATATGTAATAAGTATCTATTGCCTCATATAGAGGATCTGTTTGATCAGTTACAAGGAGTCGTCTATTTTTTGAAAATTGATCTTTGGCCTGGTTATCACCAGCTTAGAATAAGGAAGGAAGATATATCCAAGACAGTATTCAGAACTCGATATGGGCATTATGAGTTCCTTATGATGCCTTTCGGGTTAACTAATGCTCCTGCTGCATTGATGGACTTGATGAACAGGGTGTTCAGGCCATTTCTGGACAAATTTATAATAGTATTCATTGGTGATATTCTAATATATTCTCGTAGCCAGGAAGAATATGAGAATCATATGATGACTGTATTACAGACATTGCGGGAACATAAACTCTATGCTAAGTTCTCAAAGTGTGAATTTTGGCTTGACTCAGTATTATTTTTTGGGCATGTTGTCTCCAAGAATAGTATCATGGTGGATTCTAAAAAGACAGAGGCAGTGCAGAAATGGCCTAGACCTACTTCACTTACAGAGATTCAAGCTTTATAGGTTTGGCTAATTACTATAGGCGTTTTGTGCAGGATTTCTCTAAAATTTTAGCTCCATTAACCAGGTTAACATAGAAAAATATGAAGTTCCAGTGGAGAGAAAAGTGTGAGTAGAGCTTTCAGAAACTCAAAACTTGTTTGACCACCGCACCAGTATTGGCCTTTCAATCTGGTTCTGGAGTATTTAAGGTATTTTGCGATGCTTTGAGGGTTGAATTAGGATGTGTTCTTATGCAAAATGATCATGTTATTGCTTATGCTTTCAGACAGTTGAAAAAACACGAGCTGAACTATCCTACACATGATTTGGAGATGGCTGCTGTGGTATTTGCTCTTAAGATTTGGATGCATTACTTAGACGGTGAAACTTGTGAGATTTATACCGGTCATAAAAGTTTAAAGTACATTTTTCAGCAGAGAGATCTAAATCTTTGGTACTGTCGGTGGATGAAATTACTCAAGGATTATGATTGTGCTATCTTGTATCATCCTGGAAAAGCTAATGTTGTGGCTGATGCTTTGAGCAGGAAATATATGGGAAGTTTGGAATATATAGCTCCTAGAAAGAGACAATTGGTGGAAGATGTGAAAAAACTTGAAGGTAAAGGTGTTAGTTTTGGTATTGGAAGGTCCGGGATATTGTTGGCTTGTGTTAAAGCTAAATCTTCTTTGGTAGAGCATATAAAGGCCCCTTAATTTGAGGATGTGCAGTTATGTAAATATCGAGATGAGGTCCTAGCAGGTCAAAATAAGACAATGAGTGTTAATTATGATGTTATTCTTCAGGTGGGTAATCGCTTATGTGTACCAAATGCAGATGGGTTAAGACTAGCCATACTTGAGGAAACTCACAACTCCAGATATACCATTCACCCTGGATCCACTAAGATGTATCATGACCTAAAGCAATTGTACTCGTGGGAAGGTATGAAGAAATATGTTGCTAACTTTGTTTCTAGTTGTTTGACTCGTCAGCAGGTGAAAGCGGAACATCAGCGACCAGCAGAATTATTGCAAGAGATCAGGATTCCAGATTGGAAATGGTAAAGAGTTACCATGGATTTTGTAATCGTGCTACTGCGAACTATTAAAGGCTATGACTCTGTATGGATAATTGTAGATCGACTTACTAAATCAGCTCACTTCTTGCCAGTAAAGACTACATATAGTGGAGTGAAATATGCTCAATTATTTATGGATGAAATTATCCAACTTCATGGAGTTCCATTGTCTATCATTTCTGGTAGAGGATCACAGTTCACTTCACACTTTTGGAGATCTTTCTAAGAAATGTTGGGTACCTAAGTAAATCTTAGTACTGCATTTCATCCACATACAAACGGGTAGTCTGAGCATACTATACAAATCTAGGAGGATATGTTGAGAGCTTTCATTCTTGATTTTGGAGGTAGTTGGGATACTTACTTACCCTTAGTTGAATTTGATTACAATAATAGTTTTTAGTCAAGCATTCATATGGCTCCACATAAAGCCTTGTATGGTAAGTGATGTTGTTCTCCTATCAGGTGGTTTGAAGTTGGGAGGCTAAAGTTTTAGGACCAGAATTGGTACAGGATGCTATGGACAAGATCCAATTGATTAGATAGAGGTTATTCACAGCTCAAAGCAGACAAAAGTCTTATGTAGATAAGAGAAGAAGAGATTTGGTGTTCGCAGTTGGGGATAAGGTTTTTCTACATGTCTTACCTATGAAGGGTGTGATGCCATTCGGGAAAAAAGGTGAATTGAGCTCGAGATATGTAGGACCTTATGAGATACTTGAGTGTATAGGAGGAGTGGCGTATCGTATGGCACTCCCTCCTGAGATATCCTTAATCCATCCAGTGTTTTATGTCTCTATGTAAGGAAGTGTATATCAGATTCGTCTCGTGTGCTTGAAGCACCGACCTTGTGATTGGATGAAAACTTAACCTATGAGGAGGAACCAGTAGCTATCATTGATCAACAAGTAAGGAAGTTATGGTCAAAAGAATTTGTGTCTGTGAAAGTCTTATGGAAGAACCATACCATTGAAGAAGCTACATGGGAGTCTGAAAAGGATATGAAACTCAAGTACCCTCACTTGTTTCAGTCTTCAGGTATGCACTTGTTCTAAATTTGGGGACCGAATTTCGTAAGGTGGGGAGAATGTGATCCTCCAAATAAAAAATTAGTGAGTAATTATAGTTTAGAAAGGAAAGAAAAAAATATATCTATAATAAATTAAAAGTGTGAAGACCCTTAAAAAAGTAATTTGAACTTTTTGTCCTTCATTAAAACAACTTGCAATAGATAAAATTGTCTTTTTACTTTTTTTTTAACTATTTAATAATTTTAAAATCAACTACATTATTAAGGTCGTAATATTTATTACCAAATATTTTGCACCCAAAAAATTAAATGAGTTTAAACCGATAAAGAATGCACTTTTTCTAGTCAATTTAAAAAGCTAAGACCGAGAAAAAAGGGGCCAAGTTTAATTAGGTTAGTTTTCTTCTATTTATAAATTATTATGTGTAGATATAGTAAAGCCGTATAAAATTTCTAAAATTTTTTCTCTCTTTTTCTTAAGCTTGCCTGTGTAAAAGTTCAAATTTGTCATACTTAGTCTGTTCTTTAGTTTTCCTTTTTAAATTTCGTTTAATTCTCCTTTCCTTTAGCTTATTTATGCAAAATTTGTTATATTTATTGTATATTAATTTTCTATAAAGTTTAATTTAATTATCATAATTTGTTGATTTTATGAATTTTGGTGGTAGTCTATATATATAAACGAAGAATATATAGCCGTACTTTGACAAATTTTTTTTGCGTAAAAGTTAAGTTTAATCAACTAATCAACTAATATTTATTTGTTGTAGTTTAATTTTTCTTCTATTACTATTTGTTGCTTTTCCTGCTTAATACAGGTAGTAGATGAATATTCGATTGGACTCTGAGGAATTATTCCGTAAAGGTTAAGTTTAATGATATTCCTATTATCATATTATTTTTCTTGTCGTTTACAATAGTAGACGAACGCTCAGTCGGGTGTTGAGTAATTTTTGTATAGAAGTTAATTTTAATCGTATTATTTTGATATTTGATTATCATATTGTTTTGATGAATATTCGATTGGACTTTGATGAATTATTGTGTAGAGGTATCTCTATTATCATATATTTTCTTATAGTTTAAAGGTGGTAAACGAATGTTCAGTAGGGCTTTGAGTAATTTTTGTATAGAAGTTAGGTTTGATCGTATTGTTCTGATATTTTATTTATCATATTATTTTATTATAATTTTTATTCTGATGCTATTAATTTTTTTTGTTATTATTTGTTGTATTTACACTTCCATTAATTTTTTTTAGATTGTAATTTAGTTTGAATATTTGCGAGGTACAACTTTTAGTGGGGCTATTTATTGCTTTTCTTGATCTTTGTTGTAGAGATGATAGAGACCAAAAGTTCTGACAAGTAAGCTTATATATATATATATATATGTGTGTGTAGAAAAATAATTTAAAAAAAAAAAAAGAAATTTCATAGCTAAGCACGTCCTAGAACTTCTTAATATCTTTTAAAATTTTACTTTTTTTGTTCTTCATAGTTGTGTTGAGACTTGAGGTAAGTAGTAAAATGGTAAAAAATACTTTAAAGTTTAAACTCCTACTTGTCAATGCCATTCTCACTTTCTCTTCACCTTTGTTTGTTTATTCCTTGTTTGAACACAGTTGAAGAATGAATAGTCTCGACCCCAATTCAATACAAAAGCAAGTTGACAAATTTATATTGTGGGGCTAAAACAAAAAATCTTGCTACGCTGGGTGGGATCAAGTCTTTCTCTTTCTATAAATAGAGAGAAATATTATTTAAATTTTTTGTCTTTCATTAAAAGTTTCTCCTTTAGATAATTTTTTTTTTCTAATATATAAAATTTGAAAATTAATTTAATATTTGTGATAAAATATTTTCTTATTGCAAGTCATCCAAATTAATGACAATTAATACCTTTTTCATTGATTTAAGAATTCTAAATAAACTAAAACTAATTTTAAGAAGATTTGAAAAATCTAGAAATAAATATGAAAGCATAAGAACAAGAAAAATATAAGAAGTTACCAAATTTTTAACAGTTTTAAGTAATCAAAGAGTATTTTAAGATTTAACTTTAAAATAAGAAAAGATTTTAAATATAAAAGAAATAAACAAAATAATCATACTACAAATATTGTTCAAATCGATGAGTCTCTCTTTGACAAATGATTTGAACTTTTTGCACTTCATTAAGAGATCTTTGCAATAGATAAAATCATCTAGTTTTAAATAATCAAAAGTTACACGTGCGTGGCATGTGTGATTAAACTAGTTTATACAAAGGAGTGAGGAAAAAGGGCTAAAAACCTTACTAAAAAGGAAAAGGAAAGCAAGGAAAAAAGTGGGCAAGGGCCCATATTCCTAATTAACTATAAAAGGAGGCTTATTAAGGGCTTATGCCCAATTCTTTCGTGAGGCAGATAGCTGCCAGCAACATAAATTAATAAGTGAAAATTATTCTATATATACTTATTAGATGGTTTATTGAAACTTGTAACACTATTTTTTCTTAATTATTGAATTGTGTTTTTAATTGCAAGTTATAATAGATAAGTATTATTTTTTTTTTTTAGATTTAATCTTATATTTACCCTAATACTCATATTTATCTATTAATATAAATACCCTAGATTACTGTGTTGCATTAAAAGTCTAGGTTTTAACTTTTCACAAAAATTTAACTTTTCTTTTACTTTACGTTTCTAGATATAATTCTATATTTATCCTAATATTCATATTTATCTATTAGAAAACAATAGCTTAAGTTACCGTGTAGTATTAAAAGTCTATGTTGAGGTTTAACTTTTGTCAGAAAAATTTAACTCTTATTTACTTTACCTATATTTACACGATTTTCAATTATAAAAATTATTTCACTATATTTATTACAGTCTTCTTTCTTTACTAAATTTACAAGGCTAAAATTCTCTTCATTGTTATATTTGAAATTTGAGAATGTGCTTCTTTCAAAAAATAAATAAATTATATCAACTTTATTTTCTTCTTATCACCTTCATTTTTTTTTTACTGTTTTTAGTAGAATCAAATTTTATTTTTTTAATTTAGGGTTTGTAATCGGATGTTTTACATTTTTTCAGTCTTCTTCATGGTTATTTTATGAAGTTTGTATGTGTTTGGGAATTTTCATTTTTTTAAAATTAAAATTTGATTTTACTACTACTAGGAAGAGTCCTAGATTTGTAGAAGACAGAAGTTCGATTTTGCTATCAAGGCCATCTTTTGATTTAGGATGTTTTACTCCATCACCACCAATTAAGATTAAGAGTTTGGATGATGTTGAAAGTGAGCATTTTTTGATTCAGCAAAGTGAGTCAGTTATGAAAAAACTTTATTTTTCTAAAAAAAAATCTTCTGTGAAAAACTCTATATTAAACATGCAAAGTGAAAATTTGATAAAGAAGAATGTTACAAAGAAGAGGACGTATAAGAGAAAAAATGTGGTGTGTGAGCAGAATTCAGATTCAGATTTTGAAGATGAAATTTCATGCAGTAAGTTAAAAAAATGTAAGATTGATAAAGATGAATCATCTCGTGGAACAAGGTCCGTGTTGAAAGAAGCTACTGACAAGAAGCTTGTAAAAAAGTCGATAAAAAAATTCGAAAAAGTTGCAAAGGTAATTTTTTTGATCTATTGTAATTACGTTTTGTATGAAAATGGTTATATAAGACATGTAATGTTTTATATTTTTATTTTGTTTAATAATTTTTAAATAGATTTTCAAATACTAAATTTGATTTTTTTTTTTAGCCAGTTGTACATTATTTCTTTAAAAAAATTAATTTCTTCAAATACTTGATGTATAAAGTTTTTATTTGATTTTATTTCTTGTTGCAGTAATATTTATATTCTGCACGTGTTATAATTATATTGTTTTAACAATTTAATATTTTATATGTTAGGAATAAAAATAGTACAACCACCGATCTTCGTACATTAAGATCAATATTTTTTATGATTTTCGTCAAAAGTGGAAAGATGAGCATTTCAATCAATTAGCAAATACTCTTTTTGGATATTTTTTGAACATGCAATTTGTTAAAGTGCAACCCCAGCTTCTTCATAGTTTGTTGAATGTGGAAACTATTAATAATAGAGATGACACATTTATTTTTACATTGAATGGTAAGAAATTACACTTTAGAAAAAGGGAGTTTTCTATTATTACTGGATTGAAATGTGGGAGGAAATATGATTTTTTTATCCGACAATATCAAATAGATTGATGCAAAGATACTATCCCAGACAGGAAAAGATTAAGAGATCAGATTTTTATTTAGATTTTACTGGTAAAAAGGTTATTGATAAAAAAGTTCCAGGTAAAAAAGTTGTTTTCATGGATGAAGATTTGTACAAAATTGAAATGATATATTTCATAGTAAGGTTTTTAGAATCGAATTTACCAAGAAATTTTATAACGACGTATTATTTTAATTTGGTTGATTCTGATGCATATCTGAATTTTGACTGGGAAAACGAGTGTTTCGATGTTTTGCTTAAAAGTTGTAGTCATGGTTTGAAGAGAAATCCAACCTCGTTTACTTTTGGTGGTTTTCATCTCGCTCTTCAAATTTGGTTGTATGAATGTTGTATGAATATGGATAAATCTATTGCGACTCGTGATGGTGTTCATCAAATTCCTCGAATCTTAAACTGGAAGACATCTTCAGAACTCATATACAATGACTATTTGAAGAGGACTATGTTAAACAATATAGCAATGAGGTAATTGTGATTATAACTTCTGCAATTTATATATATAAAAAAATTTAGCCTTTTATTTTAGTTGTTATTTTAATTTTTTAACTCATATTTTTTTTGCTGCAGTATGAGTTCAGATACATCACATTTACTGATGAAGAGATGATAGAATTCAATTTAAATACGATTCATTAGGAGAGCTTTAATCAAGAAGATGTTGATGGTGTAAAAAATTCTGTGATGAATAATGTATACGCTGAATCAAAAAAGAAAATTGAGGAGGTACATATTTGAATATCATACACTAATTTTGAGTTTTTTTTATCTATAGATATATTTTTTTTTGGTAGGATGTTAGTTAATATAGGAATTTTTTTATTTTTCGTCTTTACAGCTGCAGGCTGATTTTTTACTCTTTCAGGAAAAGGTATTTTATTAATTTTTTTTTATAAAAATTTTAATATTATGTATTTTATTTGGACATTAACATGTACTTGTATATATATTTAGTTGATTTTTATGTACACTTGTGCTTTATTTTTTGCACATGTATTCTTACAATATTTTTATGTATTTGAAAATTACTTTAGTTATTTATTTTTTTTGGATATAGTTGAAAGTTGTACAATTTGAATAGCTTTTATATATCTATTAACTTTATTTTTGTTTCAATTGATTATGTTTTATGATAACATCATAAGTTATTTATTTTATTTTAATGTACAGATACTTGCTGATATGACCTTTTTTTTTTAAAAAAAAAAGGTATGATCTTTAGCTACACAGTCTTATTTGGTTATTTATCGTATATTTTCTTTAAATCTGTGTTTGTAACTACAAATTAGCTAAAGAATTTTGTGTTTGATTTGGTTGTATCAAATTTTCATATCGTAGTTATTTAATGATGCTAATTCTTCTGTATTTTCAACTGTATGAGCAAAAGACTCATTCAAATATATGTTGTTAATGAGTAGAAGACAATGTACGTTGTTAATGTACATGTATTGTTCATGTTCAATGTGATAATATTTGTTGAGTGATTAATGTATTTGTAAATTGATTTGTGTATTTATTATACTCCATTATAAAAAATTTATTATATGTATTTATTATACTCCATTATAAAAAATTTCTTATATATTATTTTTTTAATATAAAAATATTTAGATATTGTATCGTTATACCTGTAAGTTGATAACCAATTTAAGGATATGAAAAATTTGTTGTAATGACCCATTTCACCGTTAATAAATTATTCCTAATAAAATCATTTCTCAATATTAATTTGGGTCCAAATTAGCCAATATTTTGTTTATTGTGTCACCTTAAACTTTTCGACGAAGATTTTAGCCTTCGCATGTGTATAAATAGACTCAAGCCTGATGAATTTAATTATTCATAAGTGATAATATCAATACTTTAGTTTGGAATTTCTTTAGGTGTGAATTAAGGTTGTACAATATCCCTAACACAATATTAAGTATAAAACTTTCTTTTTGATACAGTTTCGATATGGGTTTCTATTAGGTCCAGCTTTAAATGATCATATCTCTTAGAATATAGGAACTTACGAAACCCATTACATATCAAATTAAAGATCTCTGAGTCTTCTTTCCAACTCAACAAAGCATTCCTTAATTCAAATTCAGAGAAAAAAGTTATGATTATTTTACTGGGCAATATCCGGGCTGAAACGGAATTTCGCTGTAGAAAAAATTCTGATGATATTTAAATTAGCTTTAGCCGTATTTTAGGTCTACAAATCTCAAATTTTATTTCCCAACCTTAGAGAGGTGATTTTCCAAGGCTAAAGGTGAAATTCCTTCATTGAGGTAGGTTTTTTTCATTATTCTCTTCGTCTTTTAATCCTTTAACTTCTTAGAATCCTTAGAAAGAACTTTAATGGTGGATTCTTTTGGGAAATACTCATGGGTGTTTTTAATATGACCTATAACTTATTCTAAACTATAAATTTGTTATGACCCGACCTGAGGCCCTGGCCACGACGGGCATCCCGAACCATAAAGGCCCGAGAGACCCCCTTAGCCCGTCCATTAGTGATATTATCTGCTCTGTACCCAGGACCGCACGGCTTTAAAATGCATCACTAGGGAGTAAAGCTTTCTTACTTATATACCCAGCATCCCTCCTATGTTTTACCGATGTGGGACTCCTTCCTAAGTTGGAGTGTTACATACACCCCCTTATGGACTTAACATCCTCGCTGAGGTTTGCCCCACCGAATGGGATTTGCCTACACTCAGGACTGAGGTTTGCCCCGCCTTACTGAGATTTGCCTATACTCATTTTGAACTCAGGCCCACATCAGTAGGGATGACACATGAGTGGCTCTGATACCATTCTGTCACGACCCGACCCGAGGCCCTAGCTGCGATGGGTATCCCAAACCACAAAGTCCTAAGATCCCCCCTAAGACTATCCACTAGTAATATTATCCGCTCTAGGCCTAGGCCCGCACGACTTTAAAATGTGTCACTAGGGAGTAAGGCTTTCTTACTTATATACCCAATATCCCTCTTGTATTTTGCTGATGTGGGACTCCTTCCTACGTTGGGGTGTTACATACACCCCCTTATAGACTCAATATCCTCGCTAAGGTTTGCCCCACCGAATGGGATTTGCCAATTCTCAGGACTGAGGTTTGCCTCGCCTTATTGGATTTGCCTATACTCAGTTTAAACTCTAGACCACATCGATAGGGATGACATAAGAGCGACTCTGATACCATTCTATCACGACCTAACCCAAGGCCCTAACCGCGACGGGTATCCCAAACCACAAAGGCCCGAGAAACCCCTTTGGTCCATCCACCAGTGATATTATCCGCTCTGTGCCCAGGCCTGCATGGCTTTAAAACGCATAACTAGGGAGTAAGACTTTCTTACTTATATACCCAATATCCCTCTTGTGTTTTGCTGATGTGGGAATCCTTCCTAAGTTGGGGTGTTACAAAATTAAAGATTCCTAACATGAATTTCATAAACTAGATTATGAATTTCGATGGTTAGAAACCTAATTCCATAAAGATGAGACCTTTAGCATAAAAACTCCATTAATGGAGATGGATTAAGCTTGAAAGAGCTAATTAATGGCTAATTGACATTAGAAAATGATATAGACCTTGAATTAAGGGTAGAATTAGTGATTTTGAATCCCCAAGATATTTGTTTAAAGAGTAAATATTTAATTACTCTTATAATTACTTGATTTTTAGATGATTGATTGTTCCAAGACATGAAAGAAAAGAAAGAGCATCCTTGTTGCAGCTTGCTTCTACAAAAATCGTGGCGTCCAGCTAGGCTAGGTTTAATGAGTAGAAGATTGTGTTATTTTATATTTTCATAATTTAGAATTGATGGGAGAAAGCATGTCTAGGACTGTGGACATGGAGTTGAGGTGGATAAAGACACGAGTACTTAACTTTAATCCCAAAAACTATATTATTGATTGATTAGGTGACATTTATGATATTATGTGTTATGAGCTCGAAAGGAGATTGTTGTAAATGTAGTATATGAATATAACATTTTTTAGTTGTTCTAGTGTTGAACCTAGTTGAGTTGTAATGGTATTAAGTTGTATGTGTTGTGCAATAATATGATGAGGAGAATTATGCTAAGATCGAATATTGATGAGCATAGTAATATCTAAGGGATAAATTACTTGAATTAGTTGATGATTGTATTATGTGGAAAGAGGTAGAGGATAATGGTGCGCGTGAATGTGCTAGTTATAGGTGGTGATGTTAGAACCAAAATTGTGGTATTTAAAAAGATAATGATATTTTTATTAATTAATGAGTAACTAAGGCTTTAATAGTGACTTGTATGCGTAAGAATTAAATAGTGATTTATGTTATAATATTCTTGTTTTGATATTGACAAAATACTATATCTGTTTGATGCCCATGAGTGGCTAAATTGGTGATGATGATAGTTTATTGTATTATGCCTATGAGTGGCTTGTTTGGTAATGATAACACCTTAAAGTAATGATATGAATACTTGTTTATTGGTATTTGGACATGCTTGATATTGTTGATGTTTGAATTGTTAATGCGTGTATAAAGGATTATTAAAAATTTTCTTGATGGAATTGTCTTATGACTTTAAGTGTACTTGTAAATTTGGTACATTATGTTGTATGATGTGAGGTTGTGTAAATTTGATATTGATAATACTTGTTTATGTTGGATCGAGTACCACACTGGTACGGATATGTATATGTTGGATCGGGTACTACGCCAGTACGGATGTGTATATGTTGGATTGGGTACCACGCCGGTATGAATATGTATATATTGGATCGGGTACCACGACGGTACGAATGTGTATATGTTGGATCGGGTACCACAATGGTACGAATGTGTATATGTTGGATCAGGTACCATGCCGTTACAGAGGTGAATATGTTGGATCGGGTACCACACCGGTACAGATGTGTATATGTTGGATTGGGTACCATGCATGTATGGATATATATATGTTGCATCGGGTACCACGCCGGTATAGATATGTATATGTTGGATTAGGTACCACGCCGGTATAGTATATGAACATAGATTGTTCCCTACAGGTCATGACTATTTGGGCAAAAATAAGTCCTATAGCATGTGTGTACATATTTGTGTTGAGTCTGTGGATGTTTATAGTATGGTTGATACTCTTGATGGTTATATGGCTTGTTTGTGAGCACCATTTGATTTGTTATTGTTATATTTTTGATTTATTGGGTATTTGATTATGTGATATGTATTTGAAAAAGTGATACTTTGTACTTACTTATATGTTGGTTGACTTGATTCATTTATGCATGTTTTAATCGTAGCTTACCAGAATGGCTAGTTATTATTCTTTATTATTATAATAGAGTATTTGGTTGTTAGCCCGAGATTTTAGTGTGGGTTGTGTATGATTATGAGTTTGTTCCTGTGAATATGAGTAATGAAAAAGATAAGGTGAATAAAGAGGAATACTGATGTAAGGTAAAGTGAATAAAGAGAAATAGTGATGTATTAGCATTGAATTATGATTGATGATGTGAACTAATGAGGCTCGAGTATGTTAGTAGCGAATATAATATTGATGGAGTTGGAAAAGTAGTTGGATGTTGTAACTTATGTAGGTAAAGTAATAATAGTATTACAACCTTAGTTGGATTATATTCCATTAAAGATGTCTTGATTTATTTTTCTTATTCTATTTTATGATTATATGAACTAACACGGTCGGCCGATGATGCCTACAAGTACGTGTGGTTGTACTGACCCTACTCTTCTATATTTCTTTTTGGGAGTGTAGATTGGATGCAGGTTAGTTGTAGTTACTATATGGATGACGATATTCAGCACTAACTTCTGTACTTTCTTCCTGGCAGATATTAGAATCTTTGTATTATTTATTTCATTGTCAGTTTATGTTGTAATAGGTAGCTCTTGTACATGTTTGGCCAGGTCTTGGGATAGTGAAGGACATTTGTATGAAGTATTTGTAAAAATTTTGTTTATTAGTATTTAATTTACTTTATATTTCCTTAAAAATAGAAGTCTTCCGCATATTTTTATTTGGGTAATAAGGGTTCTCCTAGCTACTTAGAATAGAATAGGTGCCCGTACAGTCTGTTAGTCTGGGTTGTGACAGTTGGTATCTGAGTGTTAGGTTCACCGATCCCACAAGTACAAGAGCAATGTCAAGTAGAGTTTCGTAGATTGGTGTGTAGGGCCCCCCACCCAATCTTTGGAAGGCTATGAGGCATGTAGAAGTCATTTTCCTTTATTTCTCTCTATCGTGCCGTCTTAATCTTGGACTATTAGATTGAATTCAATTGGTATCTAGACAATTCTAATTGGTATCTTAACAGATCTCAATTGGAATATAGTTGATTCCTATTGGTATCTTAGTTATTTTGAATAAAAATCTATTATATTTCAATTGGTATCTGTTAATAAGGTATAAAAGTTATTGTTAATAGGTAAAGACTTGTGAAAGTTGTGAACTTATTGATTTCTTGTGTTTGATATTTGGCTAAACTTGTGTTGCTAGATTTTTTTCATTGTTGTGAATTGTTTTTGTTTGAATTTAAGTGATGAAAATTGACGAAGTTGTTTTTTTGTTGATAATTGTGATGGGACTATTTGATTTCTTGTTATTGTGAAACTAGCAATTCTATGGTGCATACTTATTTTTTGTACTATTATTTTGATGAAATTGATGGAATGAGAATTGAGAGGATGATATGAGAACATGATGTCAAGAAAAGATGGTGAAAAAAATTACATGAATAGAAGACTGAGGTGATATATATTTTCTGTAGTGAGAGGTTCTTGTTAAAGATGTTGTGGATGGATCCTTATGTAGTTCGATTATTTTATATTATGTTGGGATCATTGTGTAGTCTGGTCATTGAGACTATATTTAGAATTTTTTTACAGTTCTATGATTGAAATTATAATGGTTCCTTGTGAGGACTAGCTAAGTGGCATTATCTTTGAGTTCCTTATGTCAACAAATTCTTAATGCTTGGCAAAATAATGAGTTTTAAATAAAAGTGACAAAAACTAGTAGAGGTTGTTGATACCTACAGAATTTGATCGATAACTTGTCTGGAATGTGATATTGGTGATGAGACTGTTAATGACCTGTAATCGGTTTATTTTGTTTTACCTTGCTTATGTGCTAGTGGTGTGGGGACCACTCTTGAGGTAATTAAGAGTTAGGTGTAGCCCGTAATAAAAATATTGTTTGGTAAAAATAAGAATGACTATGTATATCTTAAATTAGTGTTAGTCATATAAGAGTGGTTTGGCTTGATCATGAAGTATTGGTTGTTGAAAAATATTTGAGTTAGTGATTGTCTGGATAAAAGTTATAGCTGTGGATTTATGCATTAGGGAAAATCTTGAGAAGATAAATTATTATTGACTTAGACTTATGGCTGAATTATGCATTTAGATATCCCACAGAGTTAGCTAATATATGACACTTTTAGAGGATATTAATTCCCATGATGATGGCAATGCAAAATCATATGGTTTAGTTACACTCATAATATAATTAAGAATGATCCTGAATAGGTGAATAAGTGAATTATTAAATGGCATGATTGATCTTTCTTTGGGTGATACCTGGTAGATATTGCTTGTTAAATGATTAAGGTATGATGATTAGATCAATATTAACAATGTTGTGGAGGGGAATGTGTAGTAGGCTATAATTCTTTGGGATTTTTATGGCCAATTGTTGTAAGCCTGTGTAATGAGTGAGAGGTTATGTTGTCATCTATATATAGTAGTAAATACTAAGCTTGAATTGTGGGTGATCTTAAGGTGAAAGCAATGGTGTTTGTGAAATGTTGAAGCTAGCTTTATAGAATGAACTTAACATCTTGATTGAGTTCATGTGTATATCTAAGTTATGTGACTTGTAAATGGTATGGTGACTTGCATATGATCAAGATGTAGATTCTCCATAGGATAGTCTTAGATAGAAACCGAGTTAGGTGTCTCAGAGAGAGTTTGTGTGTTAAGTGGATTAGGTGTGACTTGTTTAGAGTTGAAATTAGAATAGTAAATTCATCTATCATCTCTTAGCACTTTTCAGAATTGAATTGAGAACTCTAGAACTTCGGTAGTAAAAAAGAGATGCTTTTGAATGTTTGTCTACATCAAGGTAAATCTTTTAACCAACTTTATCATGGTTTCGTAAAGCTCAAGTTTAGATTTGGGCCATTGAAAGGAGAATAAGTGATTTGTGTGTAAATATTTGACTCCGCATCTTCGTATTTTGAAAGACTTTATTAGAATGATTGTGTATAGAATGCGGGTTGATCGATAAAGATATCAAGATAGTGAACAAGTTGCAGTATAAGCAACTCTGTTAGTAATGTCTCTATAATTCCAACCTTGTGTTTTTCTCCACTGAATGCCTGTTCGAGGACGAACGGATGGTAAATTGGTATCTGATTGTAACGATCCATTTCGCCGTTACTAAATTATTCGTAATAAAATCATTCTTCGATATTAATTTGGGTCCAAATTAGCCAATATTTTATTTATTGTGTTACCTTAAACTTTCTGACGAAGATTTTAGCCTTCGAATGTGTCTAAATAGATTCAAGCCCAATAAATTTAACTATTCATAAGTGATAATATCAATACTTTAGTTTGGAACTTCTTTAGGTGTGAATTAAGGTCATATAATATCCCTAACACAATATTAAGTATAAAACTTTCTTTTCGATACAGTTTCGATATGGGTTTCTATTAGGACCAACTTTAAACGATCAAATCTCTCAGAACATAAGGAGTTACGAAATCCATTAAATATCAAATTAAAGATCTCTGAGTCTTCTTTACAACCCAACAAACCATTCCTTAATTCGAATTCGAAGAAAAAAGGTTATGACTATTTTACTGGGCACTGTCCAGGATGAAACGGGATTTTGCTGTGGCAAAATTTCTGATGATATTTAAACCAACTTCAGCCGTATTTTAGGTCTAAAAATCCCAAATTTCATTCCCCAACCCTAGAGAGGTGAATTCCCAAGGCTAAAGGTAAAATTCCTTCATTGAGGTAAGTTTTTTTCATTATTTTCTTCGTCTTTTAATCCTTTAACATCTTAGAATCCTTAGAAAGACCTTTAACAGTGGAGTTCTTTTGGGAAATACTCATGGGTGTTTTTAATATGACCTATAACTGATTCTAAACTATAAATTAAAGATTCCTAACATGAATTTCATAAACTAGATTATGAATTTTGATGGTTAGGAACCTTGAATTCCGTAAACATGAGACCTTTAGCATAAAAACTCCATTAATGGAGACGAGTTAAGCTTGAAAGAGCTAATTAATGGCTAATTAACATTGGAAAATGATATAAACCTTCAATTAAGGGTATAATTAGTGGATTTGAATCCCCAAGATATTTGTTTGAAGAGTAAATATTTAATTACTCTTATAATTGCTTGATTTTTAGATGATTGGTTGTTCCAAGACATGAAAGAAAAAAAAGAGCATCCTTGTTGCAGCTTGCTTCTACAAAAATCTTGGCGTCCAGGTAGGCTAGGTTTAATGAGTAGAAGATTGTGTTATTTTATATTTTCATAAGTTAGAATTGATGGGAGAAAGCATGTCTAGGCCTGCAGGCATGGAGTTAAGGTGGATAAAGACACGAGTACTTAACTTTAATCCCAAAAACTATTTTATTGATTGATTAGGTGATATTTATGATATTATGTGTTATGTGCCCGAAAGGAGATTGTTGTAAATGTAGTACATGAACATGACATTTTTTTAGTTGTTCTAGTGATGAACCTAGTTGAGTTGTAATAGTATTAAGTTGCATGTATTGTACAATAATATGATGAGGAGAATTATGCTAAGATCGAATATTGATGAGCATAGTAATATCTAAGGGATAGATGACTTAAATTAGCGTGATGATTGTATTATGTGGAAAGAGATAGAGGATAATGATGTGCGTGAATGTGCTAGTTATATGTGGTGATGTTAGAATCCAAATTATGGTATTTAAGAAGATAATGATATTTTTAATAATTAATGAGTAATTAGGGCTCCAATAGTGACTTATATGCGTAAGAATTAACTAGTGATTTATGTTATGATATTCTTGTTTTGATATTGATAAAAATACTATATCAATTTGATGCTCGTGAGAGGCCAAATTGGTGATAATGATGATTTATTATATTGTTCCTATGAGTGGCTTGTTTGATAATGATAACTCCTTAAATTAATGATATGAATACTTGTTGATTGTTATTCAGACATGCTTGATATTGTTGATGTTTGAATTGTTAATGTGTGTATAAAGGATTCTTGAAAATTTACTTGATGAAATTGTCTTATGACTTTAAGTGTACTTGTAAACTTGGTAAATTATGTAGTATGCTGTGAGGTTGTGTAAATTTGATATTGATAATACTTATTTATGTTGGATTAGGTACCATACCGGTATGGATATGTATATGTTGGATCGAGTACCACTCCAGTACGGATGTGTATATGTTGGATCGAGTACAACATTGGTATGGATGTGTATATGTTGGATCAGGTACCACGCTGGTACGGATGTGTATATGTTAGATCGGGTACCACGCCGGTATGGATGTGTATATGTTGGATCGGGTACCACGCTGGTATGGATGTGTATATGTTAGATCGGGTACCACGCTGGTACGGATGTGTATATATTGGATCGAGTACCACGCCGGTACGGATGTGTATATGTTGGATCGGGTACCACGCCGGTATGGATATGTATATGTTAGATCGGGTACCACGCCGGTACGGATATGTATATGTAGGATCGGGTACCACACCGGTACAGTACATGAACATAGATTGTTTCCTACAGGTCATGACTATTTGGGAAAAAATAAGTCCCATAGCATATGTGTACATATTTGTTTTATGTCGGTGGATGTTTACAATATAGTTGATTCTCTTGATGGTTATGTGGCTTGTTTGTGAGCACTGTTTGATTTGTTATTGTTGCATTGTTGATTCATTGGGTATTTGATTGTGTGATATGTATTTGAAAAAGTGAAACTTTGTAGTTACTTATATATTGGTTGACTTGCTTCATTTGTACGTGTTTTAATCGTAGCTTACCAGAATGACTATTATTATTCTTTAATATTATAATAGAGTATTTGGTTGTCAGTCTGAGAGTTTAGAGTGGTTTGTGTATGATTACGGGTTTGTTCCTGTGAATATGAATAATGAAAAAGATAAGGTGAATAAAGAGGAATAGTGATGTAAGATAAGGTGAATAAAGAGGAATAATGATGTATTAGCGTTTAATTGTGATTGATGGTGTGAACTAATGAGGCTAGATTATGTTAGTAGTGAATATAATATTGATGGAGTTGGAAGAGTAGTTGGATGTTGTAACTTACATAGGTAAAGTAATAATATTATTACAACCTTAGTTGAATTAAATTCCATTAAACATGTCATGATTTATTTTCCTTAATTCTATTTTATGATTATATTAACTAACAAAGTCGGGCGATGATGCCTACCAGTACGTTTGGTTGTACTAAACCTACTCTTCTACATTCCTTTTTGGTGTGTAGACTGGATACAGGTTAGTTCCAGTTACTAGATGGATAACGATATTCAGCACTAACTTCTGCACTTTCTTCCTTGCAGATGTTAGAGTCTTTGTATAATTTATTTCATTGTCAGTCTATGTTGTAATAGGTAGCTCTTGTACATGTTTGGCCAAGTCTTGGGATAGTGAAGGACATTTGTACGAAGTATTTGTAAAAAGTTTGTTTATTAGTATTTAATTTACTTTATATTTCCTTAAAAACAAAAGTCTTCCGCATATTTTTAGTTGTGTAATTAGGGTTCTCCTAGCTACTTAGAGTAGCGTAGGTGCCCGTTAGTCTTGGTCCTGATATTTGTGGCTGAGTTTGTCAATGTGATGCTGAATGAGATTCGTTCTTCGAAAAATCAATCAAATGATTTATTCAAAAAATAAGTTTTTTTCCATTTATTAAATTAATTAAATCTGCATTGTATAATTATATTTTAGTAAGATATTATCTTTGATCAGAAGTAGTTATTCATTACATTTTCATTTTATATTAAATTTTATCATTATAATGTTTGTGACATTTTGAGTAGAAATTTTCTCCTACCAATGAAAAAATTGTCTTTGATACACCGATGTCAAGCAAACTCAATAAAATGCAAGTACGATCTAAGGATAGTGATCTAGTACCCGTTGATATTTGTTCTCAATTGAATGATTAATATATTTGATTTTTTATTACTTTTTTCTTAATTTTTTTTTTATGTTTTTACGTAATATTATTAGTTCTATAATATAATTTTTTACAAGTATTTATGTTTCATATATCCTGTAGAGTGTGGAGTTGATTGCAATGTTGAAGGAAAAAGTACTTTAAACAATCAATCTTCTTTGGATGACTTTTCCTTATTCACTGCGTCTCAATTAGTAACACTTGAACCAACATTTAGGAAAAGGAAACACCTAAAATTAAATCTGAGTATACAACTCTTGTATGTTATGATACATCTTTAGTTGTAATTATTGATGATTTTGGAAGCAGCTCTGTAAAGTGTCCTACATTCTTCAAATCAAAGCATCCCTTTGAGAATTATATTGGGTTTGAGGTTCCGGATGTTTTGATAAAAGAATTTCATGAATGGTGTTTTCCAAAAGTCTCAGTTTGTTGCAACAGGCACGTTTAATATATAAATTATTTTTAAATTTTTTTTTATTTTCTTAAAATTTGATAAAAAGATTTGTTTTCTTAAATTATATAGAGCCGCTGATGTTAGTGGTATACTCATCAAAATTTGTTTTGATATTTGTGAGTTTTGTAATCTTTTGTTGTATACTTATATTATTTTTTTATTGTGCATTAGATATTGATCTTTTCATCTTGTATTTTATATGTATAATGAGATTTTTTTTTTATTTTTACATTGCTGACCAGTGTGGTTCTTAGTTAAATATTGTTTTTGTTTGTTTAATTAGTTGAATAAAAGGAATTGAGAATATAAGTGAGGAATAAAAAAAGATGAATTATTTCAACAGCACCTTCAAATCTTTGATTTAACATCTTACAACATTGTAGGTCTTTTATATTGCACCTTTTATATTTTTTATATTACTTATATAAGATAAGCTATTTAATTGATATAATTTACTTTTTTTTTGCTGATTATTTATGTTCCTGTTATATGTGTTATATGTTCATGTATATGATGATGTGTAGAGAAGGCTGTTTTTGAGATTATTAATTGTGTGTTATAAAAAAAATTATTACTATCAGATAGAAAGTGTTAGTAATATATGTGTTTTAAGTTATTAAAATAGTCACATTGTCATTCAGCTTTGTTTAAACTATTTAGTACTATAGAATTTTATGTTTGAGAGATTTACTTTATATTAATTTTTTTATTAAGGAATTCGGTGCATTCTGCTGCCAAAAATAAGATTGAGCTTGCATTCCTTTATGGTGATGTAAGAGTTGATTGAATTTTTTTTTTCACAAAATAGCTGTTACTGGACGTGCATGGAATGACATGGTATTTTTTTCGCATCCTTTTTGGTTGTTATTGTTAGTTTGACCTCATTAAATTATAATACATTTATATATAATTGTATTATTAATTTTGTAGTTTGTTCATGCTAATTTTTTTTTCTAATCAGCATGTAGATGTGATTATATATTACCTGTGAAAAAAATGCTAAATATAGCCTTAAACAATCTTTTTCATATACATGTATTTTTCATCCAGTGTGTACGATTAATTGAGAAATAATGAAAGAATGTGAACAAGAACATGAATTTTATATCTCCAGATCACAAAATTGGCCAATACATAAGAGGTTTTAAACTTCTAGCCTATGTTTCTTGGGATACTGTTGACAATGTTATTATACCAATCAATGTTATCAAATTATTTCATTGAATTCTAGTGGTTTTCTGCATTAGACAGAGATGTCTATTTGCATATGATTCATTACTTGGTGGGCTGTGCATACCAAGAATGTTGTTGATCATGTACAATCCCTTGCTATTATGTTGCCTCTATTTTTTATTGCCACTGATTTTTTTGACAAAAGAGATGATATTGACTGACAGCGAGAGCTCGTATACGTTGATAAGTCTTTTTCTGATCCTTTGAAGTATGAAATAGTGAGGAATGCTCCCCAACAATGAGCTGATTCTAAGTATGTTTCTTAATTTATATCATATTTTTTTTGTATAATTATAAAACTTGATTTCTAACACATAATTTTTGTTATTTTTCAGTGATTGTGGGCTTTATACTTGTGCACTTGTGGAATATGTTAGTCACAGTGTATTTGATGTTTCAAACATTAATTTTCATGCTATAAATCACCGGTTAAGATATGCCGTTCTTCTATGAGATTATGCTAGAAGAAAACAAACTGATGGTGCTATAAGTGATAGTGAGGTTACTGGAAATGTCACTAGCAGATTTGGTGGACCAAAGATTTGCAACGAAGCAGTTTCAAATATTCAGATTCTTCATCATGCAAAACAGGATTATAAGTTGTTTTAAAGTTGAAAATTAAACTATGGTTATTTTTTGGTCAAAATAAAGATATTTTATTTATTTAATATGCATCATAGCAAAGCTGCGTTAGAGTATATAACAGGAGATAGTTCAGCGTTACAAAAACTACTACTACTACTATCCGGTACTACATGCCTATTAGATATATCAAAAAAAGTTCCCTCCTTGTCTACTTGAATAGTTCTACAGATAAACAATGGGGGAACTGTCCATTCATTAAAAAAGAGTGCGACTTGATCCTTCTGCCCTCCTTTGCTAGCCTATCCGCAGCTTTGTTGGTCATTCTCCCTTAATGCCTGACCTGTGGATCCCCCAGCTTCCGAAGAAGATCCCTGCAAAGCACCATTAGATTAGTGTTGGGTTTTGTACAAGTATTGCAATTATTAGCTAGCATTTCAGAATCTGTAGCAATACATATATTAGAACATCTTAATTGCATCGCTAATTGCAGACGTACATAAAGGACCCTAGTTTCGGATTCCAGGGGAGTTTTAACACTACTTTTCACCATAAAATCTTTAACCCAGTTCCCCCTATTGTCCTTGATAATACCCCTCGCTACTCATAATCTTGTTTTCTGGTCGAAGGACCCGTCTATTTTAAGTTTTTGACCATGTACTGGGGGTACCATTTCTGGTGGACACGAACTTCTTTCACGTAATGTCGCCCAGCCAGTAGTTGGTATTCCATGTCTCTCTCATAGGGCTCCCTGATAGGAATCAGCATAAGGTTGTTATTAAAAATGTTGTTGTTCCTAGTAAGCCATATATTCCACAAGTAAAAAGAGAAGGCGTCTTTGAAACCTAGATGCTTACCAATTTTAACATCCTTCATTTTACAACCTTTTTTAATCCAAGCTTTTATATTCATACGAGCATTACTATTCAAGATTGCATCTAAATTGGTAGTCCTCCAGAAATCTACTACACTAGGACAATCTCTAAAAAGATGGCTAACAGTTTCAGGCATGTTACAATGCTTGCATAGAGGATGTCATACCCTATTTTTACCTAAGGTCAAAACGAGCACGACATTATGAACTCTAAAAGAATAAATTTTGTACAGAGTCGCCACCTAATTTTCAAGGAAAAATAGGAAATCTATTTATTTGTTTAACAAATGTGACTTTATTCTAATTTACGAACCAGTTTAAATTCTAGGTAATGGTTCAAATTATTCCGAAGGAAATGAGTTAGGCATCCTTCAATATCCACAAATGTGGTTCCTGGCCAGACTTAGGTTTATTAAAAAGGGAAGAAAAAAAATTAATATTTGTAAATACAAATACAATATGTATTGAAATAATACAATGCATATGTTGTTGTAAAATATATATAGATGTATGTAAAGACAAAATTAAATAAAGAAAAATTGTTTTAAGGAAAAAAACTACGTAATATTTATTAATGTAAAAGGTGTAAATTATTTTATTAAATATCTAAATTAATTTTAATATAAATATTAATGACCTAAATTTGTCTAACGTGTGATGAGAATCGTGTAAAAAAATATCAGAAAAAATTATATTAAAGAAAAAACTATACAATATCTTTCAATGTATAAGTATGACTTAATTGATTAAGTACCTAAATTAATTTAATTTATTAATATAAATATTAATGACCTAAATTTGCCTAAACGCGTGGTGAATATTTGTATAAGAGCATTCCCGCCCAACGCCCCCCAAAAAATAAAATTTTCACTATAATTGATATTTTGTACATGTGTAAAAATATAAAAAATGCAAACACAAAATTAAACTATTCGTTAAATATCATTCCCGACAAGTATTCCCAATAACCTATATAAACACTTGTAAAATAAAAATGTTCGTAACAAATAACTAAAAATAAATTGAAAACGTGTGTGTGCATATATGTATAGAAATATATAATTTTCGTTAAAAAATGGGCTCAGATTAGATTTTAAATACAACATGGCTACGAAGTGGTTGCTAATTTATTAGCCTTCCTAACTCGTCTTGCCAAGCTATGAATCATAAAAAACTTTTTGCGTTGTTATAAAAATTTTGTCATCGCCCAAATTTATTTATTTTATTACGTATTTGTATATGTAATATCCATCTTTTATTTGTGCAGGACTCAAAAATCGACGGAAAATTTCTTCATTGGCCAATTGTCGGTCCTTAATATAAAATAATAACTTTGATAAAATAAAATCCTTCTTTCATAATGAGGTGACCTCAAATATCTAAACGGAAGAGATAATTTCATTGGCCAAATAATTAATAATTATAATGAAATATCAACAAAACCAATAACGTACAAAAAATGATGAAGAAGTAATTCCAACATTAATGCAAAATCAGCAACAGAATGTGACAAAAGAATCCAAAATTCATCCAAATATTAAAACTAGTGCAAAAAATCAATTTGAAGAAAAATAAATTAAAATCAACAAAACAAAAACATGCAAGTTGTATCAAATATTTAGTACGGAAATCACATATTAAACACCAAAAATGAAACAATACAATTAACAAATCAAACATATCAACAAACAAGATAGAAAAATACAATTAATTGGAACAAATACATGGAAAATAGAGTGATGCAAGTCACGAGAGTTTCAAACTCCTACCACATCCGTACAAATGCAAAACAAGAACAAGGATTGAGAGAAAATTATGATACAACAACAAATGGAGGGGAGAGGGAGAAGGACAGAGGCATGGTCATTGTGAAGTTCACCGGCGGCTAGATTCGGCAAAGCCCGACAGGAAGAGGGGAGAAAGAGAGATTGAAGTGAGGTGCGGTGGTGGTTGGACGTTGGTGGTGTTTTTAGTGGTTGCCAGCCGTCCGGTGGTCAATCCCAACGGCGGCAGATCAGGGAGGAGGAAGAGGAAGTGGCCGGAGTCTATTCACCGGAGCTCCGACAGTGACAACAACAGTGAGGGATAAAAAAAAGATGTGTATGTGTGTGTGTGGTCTATGTGTTGTGTGTGTGTGGTCTATGTGTTGTGTGTGATGATATGTGATATGTGGTGTGTGTGAGTATTTAAAAAAAATAATTTATTGTCACGACCTGAGCCGGGGCCCTGGCCGCGATGGGTATCTCAAACCATCAAGGCCCGAGAGACCCCTGTAACTCCCCAACCCACTAGTGATATTATCCACTCTGGGCTCAGGCCCGCACGGCTTTAAAACGTATCCCTCCTGTGTTTTGCTGATATGAGACTCCTTATCCTAAGTTGGGATGTTACATTCACCCCCTTTATAGACTCAGCATCCTCGCTAAGGTTTGCCCCATCGAATGGGATTTTTCTAGACTCAGGACCTTTGCCCTATCGAATGGGATTTGCCTAGACTCAGGACTGAGGTTTACCCAACCTTATTGGAATTTTTTTAAACTCAGTTTGAACTTTGGCCCACATCGACAGGGATGATATATGATCGACTTTGATACCAAGTTTGTAATGCCCCAAAATCTATCTCGAGACGTCACATGGTGCTTAGGACCACGAGTGATCTCAAGCTAACCCATGAACTGGCATACTAATAAGCAACTGATTAAACATGTACTAAATGACTTATTTTACTGTGCGGAAGCATAAAATGATGGAATCTAAAAGAAATACAATACTAATACAACTTTACAATCTGATAAAATCTGAAAAGAGGGACTGAAGTTACATGACTAACTTTGACTGACATCTATGAAGCCTTTACTATACTGACTATAGGTAGCTAGGGTTCGACCCCAACTACCACTAATAAATACATATGAGTAAGAAAGTAAAGAACATAAATAAATCTAACTGAAGTCCCCGAAGTAGGAGGACTCATCATCTCGCTGGCTGGAATCTGCAACTGCCTGAATCTGAATGTGCATACTAAACTTGTACCTACATTATGAGACAATGTAGCATATAGACATATATGTGGATCAGTACTTTGAGGATGTACTGAGTATATGGGGGTGAAATGCATAAGTAAAACAATATCATCACACTTTATAAAAATCATGCATGCTAAATGTAAATGATTCACATAAGCTGGAGTATCTAAAATAATGAAATCTAAAATAATAAGAATTTATAATTCTAGCGAGTCATAGAATTTAGTTCTAAAAGTTGTACTTAAATTCTCTCTTTAAATCATATTGTCTAATTGTAGAAAGGACTCACTTTTAAATCTGAAATCTATAAGCTAAGATCTTGTAACTAAAATCTTTCTGTAAAGCATAATCTGAAATAAATTTGTGAGCCTTTACACCTAGTTTTCTAAAAAAAAAGATTTTCTTTGCTAGTAGGGAAAAATACTTTAAAAAACTTTCTGTAAGAGAAAATACTTCATCTTAATGCTTTAAATCAATATGCTATTTTAAGAGTAGGGGACATCTTTTGGGAGTTTCTTCTAACCGACATAAACCATATGAGCTGATATGGAGTCCAACGTCTTGCCCAAGTTGGGGAGAGTTGTTCTATCTTTTCCATCAGAATAGAACCTTAACTTAAGTGATCACTATCTTAGCCCACTATGGGCAATTGTAAACCTACCGTGGCACGTAGTTCTGGGGCATGAGACCTTGGAATCATACCCAACTCGGTGCTAAATTCTGCTCCCATTCTTATGCTCAGGATCTTAAGAAATCCACTTCAAAACTTAGCATAAAGGCTTACAAGAAAACCAATTATACACTTTTATTTTCTTTAAATCTCAAGCCAAATGAATAAAGTGGATTCTTTATCTCAGCTTAGGACCAAAAGGTCAAATATTTATCAAATATCTGATAATGATCTTATCTTAGGGTGCTTATAGCACAACAATATTGAAATAACAATCTTTAATTAGGGCTTAATGACCCCATGTTTCAAACTCATGTAAAATCATAGCAAAACATCATACTTAATATGCTTCTTGAAAATCATCAATAATATCAAGATAATAAAATCAAGAATCACAATATCATGCTTAAAACTCAATTGAAAAATCTGGAAAATCGCATTACATGCATAAATATATGAAAATAGTCATGTAATTCAATATTCAATCACTTGAAATCTCAAAATATTCAAACAATAAAAATTGGGTATAAACCCTTACTTCAATTTCATGGAAAATCACATAAAAATTCAGTAACTTGTAATTTAAAATAAGTTTTGGGCACAAGGACGAAAGGATTATCCTTGCTCAAACCCCCCATACCTTAATTGATGATCTTAGATTAGAAAGCTTGAATCTTGGATTCCTATGATGCTTTTGAAGATGAGCTCTTGGAGTTCTTAAATTGGAAATTCACTATCTTGGAGAATTGATGAGGAAAAATTGGATTTCTTGGAGAATAAGCTTGAGTTTTTGGGTTTTCTTTTGAGAGAGAGAGAATTGATGAGTAAGTTTGGCTTGAATTCCTTTTTGTGTTCTTGAATATTGTTTCTTGAAGAAGATAACTCAAATTGATGGATTTTATTGAACTTCTTGGAATAGAAAGCTTAATTCTTGGTTGTTTTCTTGAATAAAAGGTGATAGAATGGATGAATCTTGAAGAGAATTGATTAGGGTTTGTTCTTGGAAGTAAAGTAGGATAATGAGGGTAAAATAATACCCCAATGATGGCTATACATTGCTATATTACAACCTGGGTTGAGGGGGGAAAAGACCCCATTGCCCCTCATTAATTTAAAGCAAAAATTCGTAACCCGCATCCCGATTTTTCCCTTTGCCGCGATGCGGTACCATCGCGGTAGCTTACTGCCTCACACTAAAATGGCTATAACTTTTCGCTTGGGTATCCGTTTTAGGCGAAATTAGTATCGTTGGAAAACTTATTTAATTTCTCGCATAATGGAAGGTCTAAGTCTTTAAAATTCCATATGAAATAAAGGTTATTCATTTTTGAAGCACACTCTTGACATTATAGGAATGAATTTTAAGCTAGGAAAAACATAGGGTGTTACAATATCTCCCCTTTGGGAAAATTCGTCCTCGAATATGGATAATTAAGTTGAATATAGTGAGGAAATATGAGGTTATAAGCTATCATGTACAGCTGAAATAAACTAACTAACTGAATCTTAAAAATAATGAGCTACTGAACTGAACTGCGGGTGCATGAATTCTCAAGAAAATAGCTATATGGCTGAGATAGAAATGAGAGCACCAAATTATGAGTAACCATTACTTTAGGCTGGATCTGATTTCTTGAGAAAAAGAATGAGAGGTTTATGACATGAAAACTCGGGGTATTACAACATCTCCCCCTTGGGATTGTTCATCCCCTAATGATATTGATTTTGTTAAAATACTAGGAAAAAACTGAGATGATATATAGGATACTTGCAGACTGAATCATGAATTAATATCTAAATCTAAAACTAATACATTATGCATATACTGAGATGGATCTATAGTTTACATAGATGCGAACAGACTACCTCTTGAAATAGCCTTACTCATAAAATTTTTAGGTAGGTGAGACTAGACTAAATTGGAAGATGGAAAAGCTATAGAGTTTTGTCTGTCTGACTGTTAAACTGGTTTTTTGGCTACACGAACTGAGTCATACTAATTGGTCACACCCCAATGGATTATTTCTTCAACACTCTTTTAGAAGGTTCTAACAATATTAGGGAGTAAAGAACTTTGGGCATGATCTGAACAAAACATTTGAATAAGGAATTACAACATTGCTACGGCTCTATAGCATGGAACATAAACTTACAAATCATAAGCCAGGATAGAAGTACTAGGCCTTAAGCAATGCAACTTCTTACTTTAAAGCTTCGCAACACTTTCTCAAATACTCACTTAATTATATTATCCCCTTATATACCAACATAATGTTCAAGCCTACCTTCATAACCACATATGCGCTTCTAGACAACTACTCATAAGAGCATCTTTCTCAAATTCTCTAAAACCTCTATCAATAACAACTTTCAAACACTACACAATCCTTAGGAAGACACACATAAAATATTCCCAACTAAACAAGTCATACACAAAAACTTCACCTCAATATTCCTTCATTGACAGACCTACATAAAACAAGCATACAACAATCTCCCCAAACATAACACATTTACTTTCTCCCATCTACACAAGTATTCATCATCACTACTAGAATCTAGAAGTCTGACTTAGTTACTTATCCTATCATCTCCCTCTTAGCTTTAAGCCATCATTCTAAGTTTATGGATCACTAAATAAGCTCTAATCTTAACTGAAATCACTTTACTCTAGAGTTTAGCGCGAGATCAATACACATAAAACTAAACTTACCCTGAAGGACAGTATCTTAACGTGTAACTCCCAATGCTAATGCCTTCTTTTAAGATTCAATTCTTAGATTTCTATAGCCCCAAAAGTCATCATATAACAACTTAAACACTTACTAACTTAGAATTTTCATTTAACATGGATATTTCCAAACCCTTGCTGAACAATACTAACTTCCTTCATACTCTACTAATATCACATAATATCATATCTCTAAACTTATATTTTTTTCTAAACTATGAGAATCAAGATGATATTAAAAGGCTCTACACTATAAATCAAAACTCCTTAACTAAGGTATTTAGAGCACCAAATACCATCTAACTAGTCTTCTTCCACTTAGCAACTCAATAGTATTACTAACCACTCACAACACGTAATAACCTTAGAAAATAATGCAACCCCATATCACCTCGGGTACACCTCTACATTGTACCTGCAACATTATACTAAATTGTGAATAAATAAACTTAAGCTCTTGCGCACACTATTCAAGCCTACTAGATCACTTCCATATAACTAGCATTACTAAACAAGAAATTATTGCATCCACCTTGATGACCTTTAACTGCTCAAACTTAATGTCTAGTGCTAAACAGGATTTAACAACCCACCTTCCAACCAATTCTCACTTGGAAACTATAAAATAGAACATCAAGAAACACTAGTCCACTAGAATCTCATAACAACAATAATCGACCATAATCATATGGCGTATCTTATTTACAATCCATTGACACATCCTCCTTCTACACATTATTACTATTGACCCTTCTATACATATAGACTAATATCATATTTCCTTAAGTTTTGAACTAAAAATTCTTTTTGTAACCTCAAGGGAAGCCTAAATTAATGATACTAAACCACCAAACACTTCATGAATATCCTATACCTTTCAAACATAATAAATACCATCAATAACTTCTCTCATACTTCAAGCAAATAATAATTCATTCTCTACCTTCCACTAAACTAACACACAAAGATATATAACGCAAAATCTATAGCTTGCATAAGTTTATCTCTATACCTTCTATCAATCGTCATTTCCACTTTTCTTATCACTACTCTTCTATACCCATACTTCCAACTATAATAAGGTTCTACTATTCATAAATCATAACACTGAAGTTCATAATATCCCTCGAATGCACACTATTTAACAATCTAGGTTTATACTATCTCCTCTCATGAGAACTATCTGTATTAAAAGGGTCAATGGGAAATCTGAATACACATCTAATTCGGTCTCAACTGGAAAAATCATAAGGATGAGAACATTAACTTTCAACTTAAGGAACTTAACATACTAGGGAGCTTCTCTTAAGCCCCTTGTATGACTTCTGAAGTTTCTGTTAGTAAATCTAAGAGGATTATCTAGGGAGGAACTGGAACTTGCTAATCATGTTATCTCAAGAATAATACATAGATGAGGAATTTTGGGGTAACACACGAATAGTTAGAAGATTATGAGAGAACAACTTTACTGCACGATCTAGAGTAGGAAAGAAAGGAAACTTTTCTTAAATGCCTTGTAGCCTTTCAAAGAAAAATACAGATATCTCTGTACCATTCTGCAAGACTCTATTAGACACGGCTTCAAAGACACCCTAAGATACTTGAACCTTGTGCTCTGACCCGAGATGGGCCCTGGCATCGACGGACATCTCGAACCATCAAGGCCTAAGAGACCTCTGTAACTCCCCAACCCACTAGTGATATTATCCTCTCAGGTCCCAGGCCCGCACGGCTTTAAAATGCATCACTAGGGAGTAAGGCTTACTTATATACCCAGCATCCCTCCTGTGTTTTACCAATGTGTGACTCCTTATCCTAAGTTGGGGTATTATATTTACTGAGTTTTCCTGAGTTCTGTAATTGACTGCGTTCTACTAAGTTCTGTAACTGACTGGATTTTCGGTTTTAAAAAAATGGATTTGTAGACTCTATAGGTGAAATGAACCCATAGATGAACACCTAACATACCTTGAGTTGTTAATTCTTAAAGTTCTTGGAGAAATTCTTGAGATTGACCTTGATTTCTTAGAGCTAGGGTTTTGCTATTTGAGAAAGAATACTTTTTGATCTTGAGGAAATAATGAAGTAATGAGCAATTAGTGCTCCTTTAGGGTTAAATTTGATGTTTAGAACTAATTAAGACCGTGTAAAAATACCAAGCTACCCCTGGGAATAATATAAAATTCATCACTGAAAAATATGATTTAGCCACCTAGCGCAATGCGCCACTATCGCGCCAAGCCACTGAAAACTGACAATTGGGAATGTGGCTGGTGGTATGATGCGGTGGAGTCATGTTACAATGCTGGATGTGGCCTGGAAGTTCATTGCAATGCGGTGGGATCATGTTGGAACACTATAAAAAGGAAAATTCTAAACTGAGTCTATGGCGCGATGTGCCAATATCGCAGCGTAACATTGTAATTTGCCAATTGCCATTTGGTTGGCCTCTGCAAAGCACTGACATGCATTTTGGCACACTACTTTACAAAAATGGTTTTAACTTTTTTCTTGGGTATCAGATTTGGGCGAATTTTATGTCATTGGAAAGCTAAATGAATTTCCTACACATTGGCAGGCTCTAAACTAAAAAATACTGAGTATTTAAAAATTTTTATATTGGATAACTCATGGACTGAGAGTTAATTTAAGCTAGGGAAATTGTAACACCCCATATTCAAGTACGTGCATTGGCGTATTCAAGTACGTGTATTGGTCTTATTTATATGGAATTAATTTTTTTATTTTATTTATACCGAAATTTGCTCGTCGATGGATCCATGCGAAGGTTATTGAATAAGCTTTCCAAAGATATAAAGATTTCCAAAAACGGATAGGTTTCCGACATAATCGAGTACGTTTGAAACTATAAAATGGTGGTCGGGATATTTGGGAATAGTAAATGTGCAGGAAAATTTCCTGCACACAAACTACTGAGGCCAGCCGAATTTTTGGGTCAACTTCGAATGATCATAACTCCCTTAATATAATAAACTGGGAGATCTTCTACCTATAAAAAGAAATATCTTTGAGTCTTCTTTCCAATGCAATTGGTTTCATCCAAATCCAACGTCTGAGTAAGGAGTTATACTCGTTTTACTTCAGCCTACCGAAATAGATTTTTAGGGTCAACTTCAAACGACCATAACTCCTTGTACAGGACGAACTAGGTGGTGTACTTTATATGAAATAAAATACATTTGAATTATCCTTCCAACGATATTAATTTCACCCAAATCCAATATCGGAGCAAAGAGTTATGGTCGATCTACTTTAGCTTTTCAAAACAGTCCACCAAAGGACAAATTTGACATTATGTAAATCTTAAAGGCATTTTGGTCATTTTCTATTATATTATGGACGGGAATATGTGTATATATACATGTATATGAGTTAAAAAACTCATTTTTCATCATCAATCATTGAGAAAGAACAAACCCTAGCCAAATTTGACCTTTAAATTACTTTTGATTCAACCGTAGAAATTCTAAAGTAATCTGATAACTGCGTTTGTCATCTCGAGAGCTTCGAACGACACCTATTATTTGTACAAATAGGATTAAATAATCAAGAGGTGAATTCTAAGGTATAAATATTGTTTGCCTTTATTCTTTTCCATATCTATATGTGTGATAGAGGATTATCTGTATTGGTTGTTATTGAAAGGTGATGGAAATAGGGTTATGGACTATTTTGCATGGTTTGGTTGTATTGAATTATGGAAGGTGGATATGGTAATTGAGTTATGGAAGCTGGATATGGTGATATACTATTGAATTGATGATTATTTATGTATATGGCTCAATTTGGTTTAATGGATTGGTTGGAAGGATAAATGAATCCAAACTTGATATTGGAGGATGTTGTATGAATATGCATGGCATGTGAATGTAATTGGAGTATAAGAGGGTTAAAGTGACACCTTTTATGGTGTAATTAAGGCTTACTGCTTAACCACTAGTTTGGTGAATTCAAATAATTGAATTGTGACATTTGGTTGCTAATACTAGATTGCTATATATGTTC
The DNA here is from genome assembly GCF_002878395.1 of Capsicum annuum. Classification (NCBI taxonomy): domain Eukaryota; kingdom Viridiplantae; phylum Streptophyta; class Magnoliopsida; order Solanales; family Solanaceae; genus Capsicum; species Capsicum annuum. The sequence continues at coordinate 177,151,490 of NC_061116.1, forward strand.
ATTGTAGATAAGTAATCCAAAAAGATGGGAAGTCCATTTGGGACTAGTATTGAAGGTTGACAGTCAGGTATGTAAAGCATACTCTATACCATATCTTTGGCATGAAAATGAACAATTGTTCTGTTAAGAAAGTTTCCAAAGTTATTCAGTAACATGTGATCCATAATGGTTTTGTATGATATCCTACATTACCAATGAACTTGTTTCCACCCTACATGATGTCAAGACATTCCAATACTTATTTATTTTCCAAATCTTACATGTTTATTGCACTAATGAATGTCAGAAGGTATCCGATTACTCAAACAAGATCCATGTGCTATTAATGACTCCAAAACGTTTCATTGATATACCAATAAGTTCCTAATTCATTGTTATGGCATTGATGACTCCAAAACACTTCATTGATGTGCCAATGAGTTCTTACTTCATTGTTATTGCATTGATGGTCTATTTATATGTCTCTTATTGATGTATCATTGTTTCAAAGTATCAAAAATGCGGTGGCAACCAAAATAACAATCTCAAAGATTAATTAAATTAAGTGATGGAAGTTCTCTCTTATCGGGTGGTATCCCAGGGGCATAAGCATCATGGGTCGATCCATGTTTATGTGTTTATGGGTGGTATCCCAGGGGCATAAGCCTATCATGGGTCGATCTCAGTTGATATGTACTGGAGGCATCCTAATGGTCATAGTACTGTACAGTAATAATTACAAAGATGATAAGAACGAAGGTAAAGTGATTGAATAAATACAATGTACCAGTTGTCATAAGTTCTAGTAAGTGTGGTCCACTCCTATTATAAGCTCGTGGTTCCGGAACGGCTGCCCGAACCATCCATACAAACCATCTCCCAGCCAGAAATGAGACTTGGTGGAGCAGCTTAGCCAGCCATCTCGTTCCCCTCTTCCCCGCATCTAAACTATCCTTTTTTTTATCTCAATCTCTCGCGAGCATACGTTTTCCATCACGACTCAAAGTTTCTAAGGATCCATGGAAATCAACGGCTTAGCGAGCTAGGGTTGAGTGGAGACAAAGGACCTGTATTTCATGTTACAGGCACAGGTACCTTAGCTCATACACCGCACAAATAGGAGCCAGGATATCCAGCTACTTTTGGTGAGCTCCAGTTTGCTTTGGGGCTTTCCGTGTCATATCCAGTCACTTTTGGTATTGTATATAAGTTAGTTAAATAGCGGGGTGTGTCCTGACCTTAGTTAAACCCTGTGTATTGTCTAGAGGCTTTGTAGACCTAATGTACAGTCAAGGTGGTGTTTTGTTAATAGACGTGATGGCTCTAATGGCCAAGTATTGTGTATACATATATATGTGTGCTCGAGCTTATACAAGTGATTATTTCTTTTTATATGCGACATGATGCTGTCCGAATTTCAGGTTGTCATAGAGGTATACATGGGAAGTATAGGGTTATGAGCTGGTTCTCCCGAGCCTCCTCGGTTACGGGTGCCAGTCCACCCCAATAGGATTTGAGGCGTGATAGAAATACGGGGTATTACAATATCTCCCCTTTGGGAACATTTATCCTCGAATAAGACTGACTAAGCTGAGAAACACTGATAGACTGAGTTTACACGCTGAACATGAACACTAAAACATGATTACTTGACTAAACTATGGACAAGTTGAGTTCTTATACTGAACATGCATATCTGATGCATGTAATACCTTACTAAAGCTACTGATAAACTGAATTTTCATACTGAACATGCATATCTGATCCATGAGTATGTATCTAAAATGATTCATGACTGAATATTCTATGGTAATTGATACCAAGATTATAACTATAACTGAACATAGAATTGAGTAAAGCTAAGGAAGCCTATTACCTTAAGCTGAATCTGAGTTTGCAGAGAAGAGTTGAGGATACTTAGTCTGCATATCTTCTTCTGCTTCCCAAGTAGCTCCCTCAAAGGACTGATTCCACCAAAGAACTTTGACCAAGAGAACTTTTTGGTTCCCCAGTCTGCGAATCTGGTGATCGAGGATCTAGACTGTAACCTCTTCGAAAGAAACAACATTCTAAATATCTACGCTCTCTAAGGGAACTATGACTACTAGGTCACCAATGTATTTCTTCAGCAAGAAGACGTGGAATACTAGGTGTACTGAAGCTAGATCTGAAGGTAACTCGAGATCATAAGCTACCTTTCTGAAATGACTGAGAATTTTGTAAGACCGACATATCGGGGACTGAGCTTTCCTTTCTTGCTGAATCTCTTTACCCCCCTTCATGGGAGAGATTTTTAAGAATATGAAATCACTAATCTCAAACTCGAGATCCTTTCTCCTTACATCTGCATACGATTTCTGTCGGCTCTGGGCAACCCTTAGTCTTTTTCTAATCAGTCGAACCTTCTCTAAGGCCTCAAACACTAAATCTGGCCCTACTACTGCAGCCTCACCTACCTCAAACTAACCAATTAGAGATCTACATCTCCTACCGTAGAGAGCTTCAAATGGAGCCATCTGAATACTGGAATGATTATTGTTATTGTATGCAAATTCGAACAAAGGCAAGTGGTCATCCCAACTACCCTTAAAATTGACAATGTAGGCTCTTAGATATTTTCTAGAGTTTGAATGGTCCTTTCTGCTTGACAATCTATCTGAGGGTCGAAGGTTGTATTGAGGTAAACTCGAGTACCAAAACCCTTTTGGAATGCTTTCCAAAAATGAGAGGTAAACTGGGTACCTTTATCTAAGATGATGGATACTGGGACTCCGTGTAACTTGACCAACTTTCTGATATAGAGTTTGGCATAGTCCTTGGCTGAATAGAAAGTATGAACTGGCAAGAAATGAGCTAATTTGGTTATCTTATCTACTATAATCCAAATAGAATCATGTTGATAACGAGTATGAGGCAAACCCATCACAAAGTCCACGTTCACTTCTTCCCATTTCCATATGGGAATATTGAACTCCAGCATGGACCCACTAGGCTAATGGTGCTCAATCTTAACCTGCTGACATGTAGAGCACTTAGCTATAATGTCACAACCCAAGCCAGGACCCTGGCCATGACGAGCATCCTGAATTACGAAGGCCTGGGAGCCCTTCTATATTTGGTAATCATGCACAATTTTCATATAATATAAGAAAATTTACAGAAAACAACATATGATGGAATCATGGTCAATCTCATGAACTTGAACAATTTTAAAAGGGAAAATTCTTAATATTCTAGACATGTGACAACTGTCTGCAAAATCTCTAACATTACAATATCCACCATAAATCTTAGATAAAACTAGGAAAAGGCCCCCAGTCAGACCATAAACCAAATAAATGAAAATGCTAAGTAAACTCAGCTTTCTAATATAAGGGAGGCTCACCAACTGCAAATCTCTGAAATATCACTCTACTTCTTAGTTAGACCCCGAGACTGTGCCTCAGACCCTGAAATATAGGGGTCAATACAAATGTACTGGTACGTAGAGCAATCCAAAATAATGTGTATATATAACATAGATGAGAGCAGGTCTGAAACATCATGCATGAAATAGTTAAAACACATGGGCAATTCCAATGATCTTAAAATAATTTTGACAATGCAGTTCTAATCTTTGTATTACTTCTGAGTTAGGTGGTATGCCATACAATTCTACGACCCCATGGGCTATATGGAGTCCTCCCTTGACTCGGCGGCCAAGCCCCCAACCTATGTTTACCACAAGCGTATAAGAATCTACTTATCTACTACGCCAAAGGGCCGTCGCCAGCGTACAATTTCCCTTTTGGGTAACCTAATAACCCGTATCGGTAAAATACGATTTTGGGCAATGAGTTTTATGGCTCATGCCTTCTTTGGGTAACCACCTAACATCTTTTAAGCCCATTTTTAGTTTGTTCTAAACATGCATCTTTATGAAATTAAATTCTAAAAATCTAAGAAAAATATGTATTTTTAGTCTATTCTAAATCTGCTATGGCATTATCTGAATTGGTATCGTCATACCAAGACTTGCAAGTCATGTTTCTGAGCCATAAAAATATATCATATCACAGTCTCTTCTTTCAAAATATAAAGTTTGGACCACCATGCTTCAACTGATTCCAAGAAGATTCATACTTCAAAATATTTATTAAATTATGTAAAGATCATTCCTTTCAACATTTCACCAAACATGTGGTGGTCATGAAACTTGTGGCAAACCATGGATTCTTCTCATTAAACATCTTTAAGCTTTAGAACCAAATAAAACACCCCCTCTTCAATTTAAAATCACAATTAATTCATAAACAATACTCAAGAAATTTATATCATATTTCCAACAATGCATTTCAAGTAAATCATAACTTACGAAAACAAGAAGCTTTTTAAACAAGAGAGGGGATTCTAGTAGTTCATGCTCTCAATTCGTCATTCAAATTTATCAAACGCATATAAATATATATACATGATTATAAATCAAATTTAGGGGAAGGGCCTCAAGATCAAAGCAATAGTATCATTAAAGAACTCATAAAGCAAGATTGTAACACAAGTTCCAAAAACCCCTTCAAAATTCATGATTTCACCATGTTTAGATATTGCTGAAATGATATAATAATGGCCATGTAGTTTTAGGAAAACCCCACGTACCTTAGATTAATTAGTTTAAAGATAAGAACTCGAATCTCGATTTGTTCCTTGGAAATCTTGAACTTAGAAGTTGGTTCTTGATTTCTTATTCTTAAGAAAAACCTAATTTGATCATATTTTGAGAGTGAAGAAGGAAGTTTTTGATGTTGTAAACTTATTGGAATTGATTAATAATATATTAGAGTGTAATTAAATCCATTGGGGAGGTTTTCTGAATAGGAAAATAACCAAAACACCTTTTAAAAAAAGTCATATTTTTGCTCCTCGGATGGCTCGACGGTCCATCACGGGCCCGACGAACCATCCTCAGAACCATCGCTCATTTCTAGTAACTTATTCACTATTTTTAGGCCAACGGTTCCCACGACAGGTTGTCATGGGCCCAACGGACCGTCACTAGATTCGTCGCTCCTTAGGTAGCCTGACACCTTACTGTAAAATGGGTATAACATTTACCCCGATATCAAATTAAGGAGAAACCAGTGGAGTTGGAAAGAGGACTCAAAGACCTTTCATTTGATATATAGTAGTTCCATTAATTCGTTATACACAAAAAGTTACAATTGATTGAAGTTGACCCAAGTTTTGACGCTTAATAAAACTCGAATGATAGGAAATCTTTCAACTTGTCCTTGAGTTAGTGGACCTCTATGATCTCAATTCATGCTCAACTACACTCCCATACTATATAATTGATTAACACACTATATTTGAATCAGACTTATCGTTTTTGGAACATCTACACGTAGGAATGATAGTTTATGTTCTAGCCCAAAATGGGGGTCATCAAATACAAACTCTACAATATCCTTATTTATCCCACTCCACCAATAGATCTCCTGCAGATCATGGTACATCTTAGTGGCCCCTGGATGAATAGAGTATCGAGCACCATGCAATACAACACACCATCTCTCCTTGGGAGAAAACCTTTATTTTCTGATCTCTAAATGACTCTTTCAACTTAACAAGACTGGGATCTCTATCCTGCTTTTCCTTCACTTTGGAAACTAGAAATGATTCTAAACTATTCTTCACCCACATACTGCCCTCTACTGAATCGACTAAGCGGGCACTTAGTCAAGCAAGCTAGTGAACTTCCTGAACTAACTTCTTTTTATCATTCTCAACATTAGCAACACTACCCATAGACAATCTACTGAGAGCATCATCCACTACATTGGCCTTGCCCAGGTGATACAGGACACTCATATCATAATTTTTTAATAACTCTAACCACCTTCTCTGACATAAATTCAAATCTTTCTGAGAGAACACATATTGAAGGCTTTTGTGATCTGTCAACACATCAACATGTACCCCAAATAAGTAACGCCTCCAAATCTTTAAGGCGAACACTACAGCTGCTAACTCGAGATCATGAGTCGAGTAACTCTTCTTATGGGGCTTAAGCTATTTAGAGGCATAGTCTACGACCTTACCTCTCTGTATGAAGACACAACCCAAACCTACTCTAGATGCATCACAGTACACAAAAGAACCATTTGAACCATCTGGTAGAGTCAAAACTGGGGATGAGGTGAGTCAAGTCTTCAACTCCTAAAAACTCTTCTCACAAGAATCTGACCACTAAAACTAGACTTTTTTCAGAGACAATCTAGACATGAAGGATGCAATAGACAAAAATCCTTCAACAAACTGACGGTAATAGCCAGCTAAAACCAAGAAACTCTGTATATCTGAAGGAGAGATGGTTCTAGGATAGTTTCTTACCACCTCGTTCTTTTGAGGATCAACTCTAATTCCATCACCAGAAATAATATGACCAAGGAATGCTACTAACCTTAACCAAAATTTGCACTTACTGAATTTGGCGAACAACTGATGAGTTCTGAGAGTCTGAAGTATGATTCTAAGGTGATCTGCATGATCATTCTCACTACGAGAGTAGACAAGAATGTCATTGATGAAGAATATAATGAAAATGTCTAAGTATTGCTTGAATACGCGATTCATTAAGTCCATGAAAGCTGTTGGGGCATTAGTAATACCAAAGGATATGACTAGAAACTCGAAGTGACCATACCGGATTCTGAAAGCTATTTTTAGAATGTCACTTTCTATAAGACCCCACAAAACCCTAAGCTTAACGCAGTCCTTTAAAGCTTGTTAATTGGTCTCAAACTTAGAAAATTTTAGCTAAGTATTTAGACTTAGTGTTATTTTATCCTTCATAGGTTGGTGACTCTATTTCACAACCCTCATGACGTAAAAGTAATAATTTTTCGGTTGAATCATGATTAGGAATGCCAGTGGGTGCTCTCGAATAATTTTTGAATTTTTTAAACTTTATTAGGATTATATTTGACAACTCAAACCAGTGGATCGATATGATCTCAACGCGTTGTGTCGCCCATCGCATTGATGAATACTTTTATCCAGCTCCCAGTGCAAGTTTCAGTGAACCAATATGGACTTCAAGTGGCGCGTTGGCCATTGCGTTGATGCCAACACGTAGTGCGTCAATCTGTGCGTCGCTGAACCAGTTTTCAGTAAAATTAAAACAGTATCCAGAGGGATAATTGGGCCATTTTTCCCACCCCTATTCATCCCCAAAAGCACAAAATTAAGTCATTCCTAGGGAAAAAAATTTATTCTTTCTTTCAAATTGCTCTCAAGAACAAAACCCTAGGACATCAATTTCAAGATCAATCCTCTAGAGCACTCTACCAATCTGTAAGAATTTAATTGTTAAGGTATGTCAAGTCTTTATCCAAGGGTCCCTTCCACCCTTGGAGTCCAAGAAACTCTTTTGAACTTTCAGTAAATTGATTTCATGATTTGGATTCAAGTGTATTCATAATTATAATGTTGATTGAGTTTCTATTCCATGATTAAGTGCAAGATTTATGTACAAACAATTATTATCTATGTAGTATCATGTGAATTCATGTTAAAGACTTGAAAATGTGATGCTCATTTGTTGGTTAGTACTATGTGCATATACAATGTCTTCCAAGTGTTTGATGAGTTATTCATGTGAATTAAATTGTGAGATTATATCATGTTAGCATGTATACTAGTTCATGCTATTCAGGTGTTTGATAAAATGCCTCTATAGATGTATTATGAGTAAGTGTACATTTCTATTCTGTGCAAAGTCATGTGCTGCTTTACTTTTCATGTTATCAAGTCTTGGGGGTATTTAATACCCGATAATTTAGCTGTTTACCTAGAGCCAGTGTCAGTTACAGAATAACCTCAGTCATGTCATGATCAATAGTACTATCATTCAGTTATAGAACTCAAGAAAAACTCAGTAGACTCAATATCAGTCCAGTCAAATTTAATATCCAGTCCAGTCAAATTCAATATCCAATTCAGACCTCAATAAATTTAGTTAGTTAATAGAATTCAGTAGTATTCCATCAGTCACTGAAACTCAGTGAACTCAGTCCAGTTTAGTCAAATAGTACGATCAGTAACTGTTCAGTCACGCCTAGAACAGATTAAAAATCAGTTTAGTGTCTTTTAGTTGGGAGTAGGATTCAGCACCGAGCGAGCCTAGGGATCGGGGCTCACCCATTAGCTAGGAATGGATCCCTAGAAGCAATCCCTAAGTTCAAGAACTATGTAGTTAGTGTAGGTTATGAGATGTCACCCGTTAGATAGGACTGACATACTCAGGGATCATCGACTAGTTTAGGAATGATCTCAGGGGTCACCCGTTAGATAGGAATGAATCCACAGCAGATGTTTGTACTCGTGGCACAGTACTGATATCCTTCCAACTGGGCTTACAAGTTGGACTCCAATCCATTTAGAAAAGGGCATGTCGGTTAGATGATTACCACCCATATTCTCAGTTTCAGATTTAGTCTCAGTATAGAACTCAGTTTAGTTCTTCAGAATCAGGACTGTCAGATACAGTCACTCAGTTATCAGATATATAGTATCAGTAAACTCAGATATCATTAAATTAGTAATTCATAACTCAGTATACAATGTTATTATGATCTCAGTTATAGTTTATATATTCATGTACGTACTCTCATTCAGTTATACTCATGTCATTCAGTCAATATTATTTATACATATGAACTCATGCATCTCAGCCTACCTCACTTTGCATACCACTACATTCAAAGTATTGACGCATACCTTTCTTTTACGCTATGATGTCTTATATCATAGGTTCAGGAGCACGAGCTCCCAATCATACTTAGCAGCCCGATCTATTAGCAGCAGACTTAGTGGTGAGTTCTCATAGTTTGAGGACAGACTTATTATTTCAGTATTTTGGTACTCAGTTTATTTCATTAGTTAGAGTTAGTTGGGGACATGTCCCATCAACTCCTTGTTCAGACAGTAGAGGCTTTTCAGACCAGAGTATTTTGGACAGATATATCAGTATTCAGTTTTTAGTATTTATTTTTAGTATGAATCTTATGGAAAGTTTCCACCTAAATTTTTGCATAATTATAGAATTATTATTCAGTTATTACAGCAAGTACCAGTCATGGGTTAGCTCATGATCCCTTATGATTATGAGCACCGTGTAGCATCCGGGGTACAAACTTGGGGCATTACAAACTTGTTATCATAACCTAAGGATCAACAGAGTCCTAGTAAGTCTAAAAGTTGTATCTAGTAGAGTTTTGTGCATGGGTGTATAGCGTACCGCACTTATGGACAAGAGGCTATGAGATGTTTTAAGGAAAAGTTTCCCTTCTTTCAGTATTCATGTCATTCTAGTGAGCATGGGCTCAAGTAAAACTCTTAGTCTAATCCATTCCATCCTTTTCATTTATAGAATATTCCTCCCAAAATGACCAACGAAAGAAGAATCGAAAATCAGTCAGCACCTCAGCCCGTTTGAGAAGATCCCCTGGATGAGCATGTCTCCCATGCACAATTTAGAGCTGCGTTCACTATTTTAACCAACTTAGTAGTTTCTAAAAATAACCTATAGACTATTATCCTTTCTAGACTTTTGATTCACTATCAGCCAAATGAGAAAGAGGAGCATAAGAAGAAGGAGAGAAAGAATAAAAGGGCAAGAACAAGTAGTTTTAAGCCAAGATCAAGGGGCAGTAAATGCTCCCAATTCCATCAGAGATTCTCAGTACCAGTTCTTCCTTCAGTCAGAGTGCCAATGCCTAACTATAAGAATGACAGTCGATATGGAGCATTAGGCTCTAAGTCACAAGGTAGTGGGAAAGGTATTCGTACTAATCTGCTTTGTTGAGAATGTGGTAAGAACCATAAGAGAGTCTGTTGAGCTGGCAGTGATGTTTGTTTTGGGTGTGACAAGCCAGGTAATAGAGTCAGAGATTGTCCTCAGTTAGGTTCTCAGGGTCAGTCCAACCGTCCTTTAGTCCATTCTGATCGCCCAAATCGACAGGGTGTCACTTTTTATACTGCCAGTGGGCAACACCTAATAGGATTTATACACTTTAGTCCAAACAAGATCAAGAAGGTTCTCCTAATTCGATCACTGTTATGTTACAGATCTTCAATTTATATATTTTGTTTAATTAGATTCAGGAGCTTTTCTATCTTTCGTATCTCCTTACATAGAAGCCGATTTCAAAGTCAATTGGGAAACCTTAACAAAGCCTTTCTCAGTCTCCACTCCAGTGGGTCAGCCTATCATAGCCCGATGGGTATACAGGAACTGTCCGAGTATGATATCTCAGAAAGTCAGGCCTTTAGATTTTAGTAGTAATGTCAGCATGTGCAGAAAGGCAATGAGAGAGGTTGATGCCCAACCCATCCTTATCTCAGTGTAAAGTTTTGTACTTTAGCTAGCACAATAACTATCCATGCCTTACATGTCAACTTTATGATTATAGCTCATATTTGTGCTCATTAACGAAAATCATATATGCTTACAATTCCTAGTATGAGCAGTTCCAGTTCACTCAGTATTAGGAATCATGTTCTATGAATACAAAAACTCTAAAATTAGGTCATACAGCTCATGACTCATGTACTCATGTCATGCTCTATAGTATGCTCAGTTCTCATGACTCATGATACACTTTTAACAGTAGGCTAAGTTCAGATTATGTCATGTATATTCTCAGTTTAGATATCTTGATAAATCCATAGTGTTGCTATTCTATCCCTCAGGCCTCAGTTAAGTGTCAAGTTTGGAATAGTGTTTCATGATAAGTAAAGATTATTGCATACTTGTTTTACACGAGGCTGTAGTTATGAAGATAGGCTTGAATGTCATGTTGATGTGTAAGTGGCTAAACATATTTTTGATATTTGAGTAGGCTTGAACATAGTGGGGGAATTCAGTACAGATCAGACCACAATAGGTAAAGTTATCAGAACCAAGTATTCAGTCTTAGTTACAATCTCAGTTACCATCTTAGTTGTAGTCTCAGTCACAGTCTCAGTCCAATAATCAGATTAGTAACTCAGTTCAGTTTCAGATTTACTTGACCATAGCGTATAGTTATCAGTTATTCAATTATCAGTATTTTAGTACCTTAGTTTACAAAATATTTCAGAATCTTATTATACACTTGGTCTTGTATTCTAAAATAATACAGTTTTCATAAATTCAAGCTAAGTTATCTCATGTTACTCAGTCATTCCTTACCTCATATGTATAATACTCTACAGTTCCATTCCAGTTAGCCAAGTTAAGTAAGTTCACTATTACATGACCAGTATTCAGCTATCAGTTATTTAGATAACCAGATAAGTTAGTATGTTTATACACCCATGCTCAACACCCATATGAATATTTCTAGTAGTCTCAAGTGATTTATTGTACGAAGGTGAAGCATATAGTTTAGAGAGTATTCAAGAGACATATCTAATCTTGAAAATTTATAGTTGCAGTGCATAAGGCTTAGCCACTTAATCTTAGATGATGTTTCGTTAGCCTCGACTCATATTACAGAATTTTAGCCAAGATGTGATTTTCTTATTCAGCTGTTTTATTCAGCCATGCCAAGACTCCTTGCTCCCTAAAGCCACTAGAACTCTATAAAAAAGTGTCAAAGAAAGGCTCCAGTTGAGTATGAGATTTTACCAGAAGTTAGTCTGCAAAACCAGCAATTCAGTTTAGCCGTTAGGTGGATAATATTCATATGGTTGGGTTTCCCATCTTTCCATCTAGTCGAGCTATCCGAAGTCTCATGAATGTAGATATTCCAAGATCGAGCAACCATGTGGTTGTGAGTTTAGCTAAGTTCAGGTGTCATGCCTCAGTTTCAGATCCCCGATATTTAGTCACGATTTAGTTCGTAGGTTCCCTGTGCATCATTTTTCCTTATTATCTAAGCCAAGTCAGCATTCTTCGAGGGACATAATGTCCTAAAGGGGAGATTCATTATAATTCCCCGAGCTTTCATGACCTAAATCTTCCATCTTCTCTTTACGTAACGAATCCAGTTTGGAGTAGTGGTTACTCATATGTGGACTCTCAAGTTCCAATCTCAGCCGTAAGCCATGTATTCGTGGGCTCAGTTCAGTTCATGCTATTCAATTCATGGATCACATTTTAGTCTCAGGTATGTTCTCATATTCCCCCTCATGCATGTTTAGTAAATGATCTCAAGTTTATCAGTATTCTCAGATTAAGGTAATAATCTTCCTTAGATTGGCTTAGTTCCATGTTTAGTTATAAATTATTACAGTTATAAACATGGTATCAATTACCATTGCATATTTAGTCATGCACTCATGAATCAGTTCAATCATGTACTCATGCATTAGATATGCATGTTTAGTTTGAAAACTCAGCTTATCAGTTGCTTCAGTTAGGTGTTCCATGCATCAGATATGCATGTTTAGTGTGTAAGCTCAGCCTATCAGTGTTGTCATCTTATTCAGTCTCATTCGAGGAAGAATGTTCTCAAGGGGGAGATATTGTAAGACACAGCCAAATCATAAGCTTAACTCAGTCCTTTAAAGCTTGTTAAAGGGTCTCAAACTTAGAAAATTTAAGTTAAGTATTCAGACTTAATGAAATTTTAGCCATCATAGGTTGGTTACTCTATTTCACGACCCCCATAGCCTTAAAGTAATAATTTTTAGGTTGAATCATGATTAAGAATATCAGTGGGTGTTCTCAGGCAAGTTTCAGATTTTTTAGACTTCATTGGGATCACATTTGACAGCTCAAACCAGTGGATCAATGCGATCTTGATGCGTCGTGTCGCCCATTGCATCGATGAATATTTTTCTTCAGCTTCCAATGCAAGTTCTAGTGAACCAATGCGGACTCAATGTGGTGCGTTGGCCATCACATCGATGCCAACGACACGGTGCGTCGGTTTACGCATCGCTAAATCAATTTTTAGTATAATTAAAACAGGATCTAGAGGGGTAATTGGGTCATTTTTCCCACCCCTATTCAGCCCAAAAGCACGAAATTAAGTCATTTCTAGGGCAAAAATTCATACTTTCTCTCAAATTGCTCTCAAGAACAAAACCCTAGGACATCAATTTCAAGATTAATCCTCAAAAACACTCCATCAATCTTCAAGAATTTAATTGTTAAGGTATGTCAAGTATTCAACCAAGGGTCCCTTCCACCCTTAGAGTCCAAGAAACTCTTTTAACTTTTAGTAAATTGATTTCATGATTTCCATGATCTGGATTTAAGTGTATTCATGATTATAATTTTGATTGGGTTTCTATTTTATGATTAAGTGCAATATTTATGTAAAAATAATTATTATGTATTTAGTATCATGTGAATTTATGTTAAAGCCTTGAAATTGTGATGCTCATGTGTTGATTAGTACTATGTGCATATACAATGCCTCCCAAGTGTTTGATGAGTTGTTCATGTGAATTAAATAGTGAGATTATATCATGTTAGCATGTATATTAGTTCATGCCATTCAAGTGTTTCATAAAATGACTCTATAGATGCATTATGAATAAGTGTGTATTTCTATGCTATGCAAAGTCATGTGATGCTTTACGTTTTAGGCTATCCAATCCTGGGGGTATTTAATACCCAAAAATTTAACTGTTTACCTAGAGCCAGTGTCAGTTATAGAATAACCTCAGTCATGTCATGATCAATAGTACTCTTAGTCAGTTACAAAACTTAGGAAAAACTCAGTAAACTCAGTATCAGTCCAGTCCAGTTTAATATTCAGTTTAGACCTTAGTAAATTCAGTCAGTTAATAGAATTCAGTAGTATTCCATTAGTCAATGGAACTCAGTGACCTCATTCCAGTTTAGTCAGACAACACAATTAGTAATAGTTCAGTCAGGCCTAGAATAGATTAAAAATCAGTTTACTGTCTTTCAGTTGGGAGTAGGATTCAGCACCGAGCGATCCTAGGGATAGGTACTCACCCGTTAGATAGGAATGGGTCCCTAGAAGTAATCCGTATGTTCCAAAACTACGTAGCCAGCGTAGGTTATGAGATGTCACCCTTTAGATAGGACTAACATACTCAGGGATCACCCGCTTATTTAGGACTGATCTCAAGGGTCACCCTTTAGATAGGACTGACATACTCAGGGATCACCCACTAGTTTAGGATTGATCTCAGGGGTCACCCGTTAGATAGGACTGAATCCACAGCAGATGTTAGTATCCGTGGCATGGTACTGACACCCTTCCAACTAGGGGTACAAGTTAGACCCCAATCCATTCAGAAAGAGGTATGTTGGTTAGATGATTACCTCCTATTGTCTTAGTTTCATATTCAGTCTCAGTTTAGAACTAAGTTCAGTTCTTTAGAATTAGGACTGTCAAATACATTTACTCAGTTATCAGACACACAGTATTAGTAAACTTAGATATCAGTAAATCAGTAATTCAGAACTCAGTATCTAGTGTTATTATGATCTCAGTTACTATTTACATATTTATGCATCTACTCTTATTCAGTTATACTTATGTTATTCAGTCAGTATTGTTCATGTATATGAACCTATGCACCTCAACCTACCTCACTTAGCATACCAGTACATTCAAAGTACTAACGCATACCTTTCTTTTATGCTATGATGTCTTATATCATAGGTTCAGGCACACGGGTTCCCGATTATACTGAGCAGCCTGGTCTATCAACAACAGACTTAGTGGTGAGTCCTCATAGTTCGAGGACGAATTTATTAGTTTAGTATTTCAATACTCAGTTTATTTTATTAGTCAAAGTTAATTAGGGACTTGTCCAATCAACTCCTTGTTCAGACAATAGAGGCTCTTCAAACTAGAGTATTTCAGACAGATGTATCAGTATTTAGTTTTTAGTAGTTATTTTTAGTTTGAACCTTATGGCAAGTTTTTGCCTAAATTTTTGCATAATTATAGAATTATTATATAGTTATTACAGCAAGTACCATTCATAGGTTAGCTCGTGATCCCTTGGGATTATGAGCACCGTGTAGCATTTAGGGTACAGACTCGAGGCGTTACACTTTCTCTAACTCTAAGCTGATGATAGCCTGATCTGAGGTCTATCTTTGAAATGTAAGTACCCACTTCCCAGAATTGACTATGAATTTGTTCATACATATTCTAAGATAATTATCTTTCTTACGCACGAATAAGACTGGTGCACCCCACGGGGAAATGTTGGGTCTGATTAATCCTTTATCTAGGAGATCCTTTAACTGTTCTTTTAACTCTCTGAGTTCTGCTGGTGCCATTCTATATGGAGAAATAGATATAGGCTGAGTGTCTAGAAGAAGGTTCGTTCCGAAGTCTATTTCCCTAATGGGAGGAACTCCAGGAAGATCTTCAGGAAATACATCTGAGAATTCATTTACTACTGAAACTGAATCAAGACTGGGAGTCTCTGAACTAGAGTCGTTGACTCGTACAAGATAATAGACACATCCCTTGGATATTAAGTGTTGTAGTACTACCTCTCCATTCAAGGACTATTTCATTTTGAAATTGAAAATGAACAATTCTGTTTCTACAATCTATTGAGGCATAGCATGAATGGAGCCAATCTATGTCGACAATGACATCAAAATCCGCCATCTCTAGCTCTACAAGGTCTGCTAAAGTAACTTTCTGAGATATCATAACTGGATAGTTCCTTTATACCCCTTGAGGTATGATAGATTTACCCATAGGGGTAGAAACTAAGAAAGGCTCTGCTAGGATTTCTGGACTGACTCCAAAGTTAATGGCTATATAAGGAGTTACGAAAGATAAAGAAGCTCTTGGATCTAGCAAGGCATAAATATGTAAATGGAAGATCTGTAACATACCAGTGATCACATTAGGAGAATTTTCCTGATCTTGTCTGGGCTGAAGTGCATAGATCCTATTTGGGTGTTGCCCACTGGTGGCACTAGAAGCGACACCCTGCTGATTTGGGAGAACTAATTGAGCTGAAGAACGATTATACTAACCCTGAGAACCTGAATAAGGAAAATCTTTGAATCTGTGGTCTGGATTGCCACACCCAAAACAAACATACTGCTAGCTCTGCAGACACCCTAATGGTTTCTAACATATGTCTGACAAAGAGGATTTATTCAAGCACTGCTAACACAACCTTGAGATTTAGAGCCTGAGACCCTATCTTTGTTACCATTTATGAACTTAGGTACTGGAGCACGGGCTGAAGATAGAGTCGGGCTGAAGATTTTGAGCAAAACTAGGAATGGTTACTGCCCTATGACTTAGGCTGATTAAAATCAAGGCTACTTGTTCTAGCTCTCTTGTTTTCTCTCTCTCTCTCTCTATTCTTAGCCTCTTCTATCTGTTGAGCATAAACAATGAGCCTGGATATATCCATCTCATTAATCAACATTGCAATTTTGCACTCTCTAACCACACTATCTGACACTCCCCACACAAACTTGCTCATTCTGGACCTACTATCTGCTACAACATGGGGAGCATACCTGGATAACTGAGTAAACTAGAGGGAATACTCTTTAACACTCATACTGCCCTGCCTGAGATTAATGAAATCTAACTTCTTGGCTTCTCTCAGCTCTAAGGGAAAAAATCTATCTAGGGAAAAAATAGTAAATTCTTCCCACTCTATATGCTCTGCACCTGTTTCCCTGTCTACCTTCCACTGCTTAAACCACGTATGAGCTATATCTTGTAGTTGATAAGAAGCTAACTCAGCACTCTCATTGGAAGTCACTCCCATAATATTTGTGACTTTTTGAACCTGATTGAGGAACTCCTATGGATTCTCTTCTGACTTAGATCCTGAGAATAGGGAGGATTCATTCGGATGAAGTCCCAAATCCTGGTTCCAGTAGTTTTGGCCACTGGATTGGCCTATACAGCAGTTTTCTATTTATTCAGAACTATTATAAAATAGGCTAGAGTAGTGAATACAACTCTAAATTCTGCATGGGAGACATGCTCGTCCAGGGGATCTGCGTAAACGGGCTGAGGTGCTGATTAATTTATGATTCCCCTTTCATTAGTCTTTTTGGGAGGCATATTCTGTAAATGAAAGGAAG
>NC_061116.1:177171503-177202684 GCF_002878395.1 Capsicum annuum
TTGAAATTATAGAAATACAACATGATTCAAAGTGTTTCATACTTGGGAAGATATTTTTGAAATTTTTAAACTCGGATTTTTATTTTCTGAAAATGCTCTAAGGCTCAGACTAGGGGAGAACTTTGCAGGGGATTACAAAAAAGCATATGACATAATCCTTCAAGAATATTAACAAATAAACCAGGAGAACTTTTCATAGACGATCCTGGTGGAAGTGGTAAGACATTCTTATATCGTGCCTTATTAGCAACTGTCAGATCTAAAGGATTTATAGCATTAGCAACAGCAACTTCTAGCATTGCAGCTTCAATCCTTCCAGGAGGAAAAATAGTATATTCGCGCTTTAAGATACCAATCAATAATAACAAAAAATTTGCTTGCAATATCAGCAAACAAAGTTCACTAGCATCTTTGATTCGTGATGCGAAATTAATAGTATGGGATGAAGTATCGATGACAAAAAAGAATATGATTGAAGCATTTGATTCTCTTTTAAAATATATAATGGATTCACATATATTAGTTGGTGCAAAATTTGTCGTACTTGGAGGAGATTTGTAAGACCTCGCAAAATTCTAAGCTTAATTCAGTCCATTTATACTTGTTAAGGGGTCCCATACTTAGAAGGTTCTAGCTAAGTTTCCAGACTTAGTTTATTTTAGCCTTCGAAAGTTTGCAGTCTCATTTCATAACTTTAATGTCCTTTAATGGTCTGTATTCTTGCTAATTCTTGACCGTGAAGGTCAATAGGTGTTTTTGAACAAGTTTCAAATTTTTTGAAACTCATTTAGACCACGTTCGGAAGCCCAAAATAGTGGACCAACATGATCTTGGAGCATTGCATCTCCAATCGTGTTGGTTGATATTGTTCCATGTTTCCAGGTTCAAAGTAATGAGACTCGATGCGATGATGGCATGATGCATCGACTATCACGTCAATACCATTGATGCATCGTGTCAATAATAGCATTGTAACACCCCGAATCTAGTAGCCAGAATGCTACACGGTGACCATGACCCCGAAGGACCACAAGCTAACCCATGACTGATATCTGTAAACTGAGCATAGAATAATAGTAATAATATCATAAATGCAGAAACATAAACTGAAAGGCCATAAGGTTCAATACTAGTACATAACTGAAAAATATGGTATAACAATACCAAAATAAATCTGAAATAGCTGTCTAACAAGCTATAGTCTGAAAGTCTATAAACTATCTGAATAAGGAGTTGATGGGACATGTCCCCAACTAACTCCAACTACTGAATTAAACTGAAAACTAAAATAGTAATGTGATCATCATGTCCTCGAAGGATAAGGACTCACTGCTAACTCTGATCGTTGAACAAGGATGCTACTGGTTCTCTGGAGCTTGTGCTTCTAAACTTGTGGTATAAGATACCATAGCACAAATACATTAGTACTTTGAATGTACTAGTATGCAAGTGAGGTAGGCTGAATGCAATAGGTTTATATGCATGAACAATACTAACTGACTGACTAACATGAACGTGAGAATACATACATGCATACATAACTGTAACTAAGATCGTGATAGGACTGAATACTGAGTTTTGACTACTGAGTTTTACCAATAAAATAGAATTACTGATATTTGAGGGACTGATACTATGCTACTGATACATGAATAATTATGTCTGACAGTTCTGATTATGAAGAACTGGGCTGGTTGACTGTATCTGATAGTCCTGAAGATGAATACTGATGACATAAGTTTTGATAACTGATATAAATAATAATATGAATAATTGTATCTGACAGTTCTAATTATGAAGAACTGAGCTACTTGACTGTATCTGATAGTCCTGAAGATGAATATTGATGATATGAGTTTTAATAACTGATAACATGAATGACTATATCTGACAGTCCTAAATCTGATGGAACTATCTGAGTTTCATTTTATATCTAAATTGATTGTATCTGACAGTCCTGAAATCTAAAGAACTATCTGAGTTCTTTTACTGAGGTGAGACTGATATTGAAACTGTAACTATGGAAAGTGATCATCTAACTGACATAACCCAAAACTAAACTGGTAGGGTCCAACCTGTAACCCCAGCTGGAAGGGTGTCAGTACCGTACCACTGGTAAATACCTGTTGTGAGTAACCCTCTCTAACAGGGAGATCTTCCGTCAACCCCTCCTGGTAGGTAACCCAAATGAGACGTATATATATTCCTAAACGCATAGGGTGCATCTCAACCTACACTAGCTATGTAGTTCTGGAACACAAGGATTACTTCTAAGATTACACTCTCCACTGAATAACAGGTGAGTCCCTATCCTTGGGTTTTTTTGGTGCTGAATCCTACTCCCAACTGAATAGACACTAAATAGATTAACTAAACTGAACTAATTTAACTGAACTGAACTAAACTAAATTGATTAACTGATGGTATCATTTAGTGGAGCTGAACTGAATTTACTGAGTTTCGTTAACTGACAAAATGCTACTAAGATTTAAGGACTGACTGAGAGTACTGAAGTTACTAAGACTTGCTGGGAATACTGAGATCACAAAGATTACTGAGTATTGAGATTTCTAAACTATTGAGATTACTGAGATTTCTGAGATTTTCCTGAGTCACATGACTAACTGAGTTTTATGGATTATAGCTTGACTGAGAGTATCGTGAAAACACGATATGGTTTTAGGTACACAGCTAAATTATGGGTACAAGTACCCCCAGGACTCGATGGAAAAAAACTAACATAGCATGACTTACGTGAACACATGACCAACAACACAATTCATAATTCATATATTGAAGCACTTCGTCAGACATGTGATATACATAAACTTGTACAAACATGGGGATTTTATAATATCATGCTAGTTGGGAACTTTTCCTACATATCGGCATTTAATCAAACATATGACAGGCATAATATATGCAGACACCATTATACAACAATTACACATCATGACTCAATATCTAATTTCATCATCCTAGGGTTTAATCATAGGTTCACATGAATATCCATATATACAAATCAATTCCACATAACATTAATCACCCAACATGGATTTGAATTCAATTGATCATTCTCAACATAAACAAAATAAACCCAACATGAAGTTCACAAAGAAAATCTAAAATCTTGACTTTATAAAAGAGATTCTTGGGCTTCATGGACGAACGGGGTCCATGAATGAACATTATTCATACCTTAGTTCGTGATTTCATGAAGATTAACAGCGAAATATTCTTGAATTTGAATCCCCTATAGAAACCCGAGCTTGTTCTAGAGAGAAACTTGAGAGAAACTAGTATATTTTAGGTGAAAAATGACTAAATCACGTGTTATTAGGTATATATAGGGGTGGGAAATTTACCATTTCAACCCTGGATGCGTCTTTAATTTCTGAGAAAATTTCCCGATCTTCATCCTTGGCACGACGCGCCACTATCGCGAAGTAACACAGGAAATTGACAATTTCCATTTAAGTTATCTCTGTGACGTGCTGAAAGCTCAGGTGATACACTGTCTTACTAAAAAGGCTTTAAATCTTCATTCGGTTGTCGGATTTAGGCAAATTTAATATCAATGGAAAGCTTATTCGATTTGCCACATGAGAAAAAGTGAAAATCTTGAAAATACCACGTGTACAAAAGTGGATTCATCTTTTAAGAAAAGCTTCTAACATTCTTAGGAAACTTTTCAAGCTAAGAAAAGTATGGGGTATTACAAGCGTCGATGCCCAACTTCAGTCATTAAATGTTCGCATTTTTAAGGGCAAAAGGGTCCATTTTCCACCCCTATATAAGTCTAAAACATGAGATTTAGCCCCAATTCAATCAAAATATAGTGTCTCTCTCAAGTTTCTCTTAAGAACATGTTAGGGTTTTCAATTAAGGATCAAATTCAATACTCAAATTCAAGAATCTCTCCATCAATCTTTGTATAATCAAGAACTAAGGTATGCATAGTATTCATTCATCGATTTCATTCATGAAGCCCAAGAATCAAGTTTTAAACTATGAATTCTGATATTCATGTTATGGATTGATTATGTTCATGTGGTTGTTGTTGTATGATTCTCAAGTTGGAATCTTTATTTTTATTATGAAACTATGTTAGCATGCAAGTCAAAAACTATGAACTTAGCTGGTTATGGTGTGTTAATTTGATGACTATGCCTATGCCATAAGTGGTGCATATAAGGTGTTTGATAAAATGCCTAAGAGAATAGAAACTATGCATTATAGCTTAATTATGACCCAAACGATAAATACATGTTTTACTTATGTTCAAATGACTCCCATTCTATTAATATGCATTGTAGATGTTTGTTGGAATGCTCATGATGTTAGAGTATGAAATTTTGACATAATTATATGCATTCCAATCCACGTACAACATTATGATAACCGTCTGCTTCATGAAATCCCCAACTTATTACATGATGAATTGTTAACATTGGTCATGTGTTCAGGAAGTGTCAAGTCTTATCAGTTTCATGCTATTGAGTCCTGGGGGTACTTGTACCTGATAATTTAGTTGTGTACTTAGAGCCAGTGTCAGTTTTCATGATACTCTCAGTCAATCCATGATCATTAGAATTAAGTCAATCTCATGACTCAGGAAAATTCAGTGAATTCAGTATCAGTCTAGTCCTACTCAATAACCTCGGTAATCTCAGTAACCTCAATGATCTCAGTAATATCAGTAATCTCTATAATCTTAGTAATCTCAGCAGTCCCATCCATTTATCATATCTCAGTAGTATTCTTTCAGTCATCGAAATTTAGCGAACCTAGTTCAAATAAGTTATATAATACGATCAGTAATAGTTCAGTTCAGTTAAATCATTCAATGTCTTTTTAGTTGGGAGTGGGATTCAGCATCGAGTGAACCCAAGAATGAGGGCTCACCTTTCAGTCAGTAGAAGGAGTAATCCTTAGGAGCAATCCTTGAATTCCAGAACTACGTAGCCAGCGTAGATCAAAATGTACCCCAACGAATCTAGGGACTATACATCTCCTTTGAGTTTTTCCTTATATGAGGGGTTGACGGAAGCGCTCCTTGTCAGAGAGGGTTTACTCACAGCTTGTCTTTACCCGTGGCACGGTACTGACACCCTTCCATCTAGGGTTATAGGTTGGACCCCACTAGTTCAGATTCGGGGCATGTCAGTTAGATGATTACCTCCCACAGTATCAATTTTAGATTTAGTCTCAGTAATAGAACTTAATTCAGTTCTATAGATATCAGGACTGTCAGATATAGTCGCTCAGCTCAATACAGAAATTAGCTAGTTCCACCAAAATCAAGACTGTTAAATACAGTCATCCAGCTCAGTCCTGAACTTAGATAGTTCTTCAAATTCAGGACTGTCAGATATAGTCACCCAGTTTAGTAAAGAACTCAAATAGTTTTTCAGTATTAATATACTCAGTTATTAGTTATCAATAATATAGTACCAGTAACCTCAGATATCGGTTACCTGTAAACTCCGTAATTTAAATCATCAATAGACTCAGTTATTCAGTATCCCAATATTAGTAAACTCAGATGTCAGTACATCAATATTCAGTATTGGCATGACCCCAGTCCCAGTTTATGTATTCATACATATATTTCTCACGCGTTCATGTTCATGTCATCAGTAAGTTATTATTATTCATACATATGAACCTTTGCATTCAGCCTACCTCACTTGCATACCAGTATATTCAATCATACTGACACATTTATGCTATGTGTTTTATACCATAGGTTTAGAAGTATGAGCTCCCGAGCATCCTTAGTAGATCAAACATTCAGCAGCCAGACTAGCAGTGAGTCCTCATAATTCGAGGATAGAATGATTATTTTAATTACTTTATTATTTTAATAGTTTGGAGTTAGTTGGGTACATGTCCCATCAACTCCACAAATTTCAGACAGTTTAGAGGCTTTCAGACTACAGCATATTTCAGACAGTTTATTTCAGTTTTAGGTATTTTTATACCCCATTAGAGACATTATTTTATATTCAATATTAGTTCAGTTTTAAACCTTATGGCCATACAGCTTATATTTTGCATATTTACCGTATATTATTTAGTGCTCAATTACAGCTATTAGTCATCGGTTAACTTGTGGTACTTCAGGGTCATGACCACCGTGTAACGTTCTGAGTACCAGATTTGGGGCGTTAAAAACTTGGTATCAGATCCTAAGGTTCAACAATGTCCTAGAAAGTCTGAAAAACCGTATCTAGTAGAGTCTTGTACATGGGTGTGTTGTGGATCATACTTATGTGCAGGAGGCTATGAGATATTTTAGGAATAGTTTCCCTTCTTTCAGTATTCATGTCGTGCCAGTGAGTATAATCTCCAATTATTTTCTCAGTCTAATCCGCTTCTTTCTCTCATTTACAGAATATGCCATCCAAAGAGGCTAGCAAAAGGAGAATCGATAATCAGTCAGCACCTCAGCCCATTCAGGATGATCCCCTGGACGAACATGTTTCCCATGCAGAATTCAAGACTATATTTACTACTCTAGCCAATTCAGTCCTAACTCATAATAAACGGCCAGCTACTGTTTCGGCCAACCCAGTGGCTAATTCATCTGCAGCCAAGATTTAGGACTTCACCCGAATGAATCCTCTCTTATTCTCAGGCTCAAAGTTTGAAGAGGATCAACAAGAATTCCTCGATCAGGTTCAAAAAGTCACAGACATCATAGGAGTAAATTCCAGTGAGAGTGCAGAGTTAGCCGCTTATCAACTATAAGATGTAGCCGATATGTGGTTTAAATAGTGGATGGTAGACAGGGATACAAATGCAGAGCCCATAGAATAGGAAGAGTTTTCTACAGCCTTTTTAGATAGATTCTTTCCCCTTGAGCAAAAAGAAGCCAAAGTGTTAGAGTTCATCAATCTCAGATAAGGTATCATGAGCGCAAAAGAATACTCCCTCAAGTTCACCCAGTTAGCCAGGTATGCTCCCCATGTAGTAGCAGACAGTAGTTCCAGAAATATTAAGTTTGTGTCTGGGATATCAGGCAAAGTGGTTAAGGAGTGCAAGACTGCGATATTGATTAAAGAGATAGACATATCTAGGATTATGGTCCATGCTCAACAGATTGAGGAGCAGAAACTTAAGAAGAAGGAGGGGGAAAATAAGAGAGCCAGAATTGGTAGTTATAGTTTTTCTCAGCCAGGGTTGCAGAGTGGTAATCGTTTCTCATCATAGCTAGAAGTTTTCAACTCTAACTCCTTCCTCAGCCAGTGCTTCAGTTTCTAAGTTCAAAAATGATAGAATAGATAGGGCGCCAGGCTCCAAATCTCAAAATAGTGCAAGCATTATTCGCACTCACCCGCTTTGCAAAAAGTGTGGTAAGAATCATAAAGGTACATGTAGAGATAACAGTGATGTGTGTTTCGGATGTGGCGAGTTAGGTCACAAGGTTTGAGATTGTCCTAGTCCTGGCCCTAGAAGCAAGCATGGTCATCCTTCAGCTCAGTCCGGTCGCCCAAATCAGCAGGGTGCCAGTTCCAGCGCTATCGGTGGGCAACGCCCAAATAGACTCTATGAACTTTAGTCCTGAAAGGATCAGAAAAGTCTTCCTGGTCTAGCCACTGGTATGTTGCAAATCCCTTATTTACATGTTCATATTTCTTCAGATTCAGGAGCTTCTTTTTCTTTTGTAACTCTTTTCATAGAAGTCAACTTTAAGGTCAGACCAAATATTAATAGGACCTTTTCCAGTCTCTACCCTAGTGAGACAGTCTAACACAACCCGATAGATATTTAGAAACTATCTGGTTATGATATCTCAGAAAGTCAGGCCCTCAGATTCTAGTAGTAATGCCAGTATGTGTAGAAAAATCAATAAGGAAAGATAATTTTTGACCCATTCATACCTCAGTGCAAAGTTTTGTACTTCAACCCTACTAATACTTACTCATGCTTTACGTTTCATTCCCATGAATATAGCTTATATCCATGCACTTTTCATAGAATAGTGTGTGTTTCAAGTTCTTCGTATGAGAAGTCGAAGTCATCCAATGTTGCGAATCATGTCCCATGAACACAGAAATTTTAGACTCAGGTCATCCAGCTCATGACTCATGCACTAATGTCATGATTTACAGTATTCTTAGCCCACACAATTCCTGACTTCACTCCTAGTATTCAGTCAAACTCAGATTATGCCACGTATACCCTCAATTTGTATCCCTCGATGAATCTATAGCGTTAATGTTCCATCCCGCAGGCATCAGTTACAATGTTAGTTCAGTAATCAATATTCAGTAAAGGACTCAGATAGTCCTATAGAACTATGGCTTTCAGCTATCAGTTACTTAGCGATCAGGATTCAGTACTCCCGTACCAATCTAACCTTAGATATAGAAAACCAACATTCAGTCTCAGTTACAGTCTTAGTTATGATTACAATCTCAATTACCATCTTAGCTACAATCTCAGTCCCAGTCCTAGTCCAGTCAGATCATAAACTTAGTTTACTTTTAGGATTACCCGACCATAGCATATGGCCATCGGTTATTCAGTTATTGGTATTTCAGTACCACAGTTTACAGAATGTTTCTAAATTATGTTGGACACTTGGTCTTGCATTCTTAAGGTAATACAATTTTTCACTCATTCATGCTCAGTTACCTCATGTTACCCAGTCAGTCATTACCTTTCATGTATAATACTCTATAGTCTAGGTCCAGCCTTTTAGGCTAATTACAGTTCAGCCTTAGAGACCCAGTAGTCAGCTATCAGTCATTCAGTTAATCAGATAAGTTAGTATATTTATGCATTCGTGCTCAGCACCCATGTAAATCTTTTCAGTAGTCTCAGTTACAGTGCATAAGGCTTAGTCACTTTATCTTAGATGATGTCTCATAGGCCTTATCTCCTAATACAAGAATCCCAGCCATGTAGCGATCTCCTATTCTAATGTCCTGCTCAGATCAGGCCAAGATTCATTGTCTTCCTTAAGTCATTAGAACTCTACAGAAAGAGTGTTATAGGAATGATCCAGTCGAGTAGAAGTTTCCAGTATGAGTTAGTTAAGCAGCCAGTAATATAGTTTAGCAGCCAGACAGATAAGTTCAGATGGTATAGTTTCCATCTTTCCATCTAGTCGTACTATCCAGAGTCTCATAAATGTGATCATTCTAAGATGGACTAACTAGGTAGTTGCGTGTTCATCGCAGTTCATGTATCATGTCTTAGTTTTAGATCTCAGATATTCAGATAGAAGGTGCCTCATACATCGCCATAGTTTTCCTCATAGCTCAGTGAAGTCAGCCCAGTATTTTTCAAGGGACATAGTGCCCCAAGGGGGAGATACACTATAATTCTCCGAACCTTCATGACATAAACATATTGCTCTCTCTTTTTGTAACGAATCCAGTTTGGGGTAACGGGTACTCATGAGTTGACCCTCAAACTTCGATCTCAATCGTAAGCCACGTATTCAAGGTACCCAGTTTAGATCATGATATCCAGCTCATGTATCACGTTTCAGAATCAATTACGTTCACGTATTTTTGCTCATGCATATCTAGTAATTAATTTTAGGCTTATTAGCATTTTTAGTTTAAGGAAACAGTCTCCCTTGAACTTATCCAGTTTCATGCTCAGATTTCCATGATAAACTTGGTATCAATTACCATTTCATATTTATTCATGCATTCATGTGTCAGATCAGTCATGTATTCATGCATCAGATATTCATGTTCAGTATAATATATTCAGCTTATCAGTCATGCCAGTTATGAAATCATGCATCAAATATGCATGCTCAGAACAAATCTCAGTAAATCAATGATGTCAGTCATGTACTCATGTTTCAGTTATTCATGTTCAGCATCAGTCTCATTCGAGGATGGATGTTCCCAAGGGGGTGATATTGTAAGACCCCACAAAATCCTAAGCTTAATTCAGTCCATTTATGCTTGTAAAAGGGGTCCCATACTTAGAAGGTTCTAGCTAAGTTTCCAGACTTAGTTTATTTAGTCTTCAAAAATTTACAGTCATATTTCGTGACTTTAATATCCTTTAATGGTCCGTATTCTTGTTAATTCATGACCAGAAAGGTCAATAGGTGTTCCCGAACATGTTCTGAATTTTTCAGAACTCGTTTAGACCATGGTCGAAAGCCCAAAATAGTGGACCAATACAATCTTGGCGTGCCGCATCACCAATCGCATTTGTTAATATTGTTGTAGGTTGCCAGGGTCAAAGTACTGAGACTCAACGTGATGATAGCATAATACATCGACTATCGCATCGATGACACATCGATAATAGCATCGATGCCTACTTTTAATCATTAAATTTCTGTATTTTTAAGGGCAAAAGGGTTAATTTCCCACCCTTATATAAGTTTAAAACATGGGATTTAGCCCCAATTCAACCAAAATATAGTGTCTCTCTCAAGTTTCTCTCAAGAACAAGTTAGATTTTTCAATTAAGGATTCAAATTCAATACTCAAATTCAAGAATCTCTCCATCAATCTTCGTATAATCAAGAACTAAGGTATGCATAGTGTTCAATCATGGATTACTTTCGTCCATGAAGTCCAAAAATCAAGTTTTAAACTATGACTTCTGATATTCATGTTATGGATTGATTATGTTCATGTGGTTGTTGTTGTACAATTCCCAATTTGGAATCCTTATATGAAACTATGTTAGCATGCAAGTCCAAAACTATGAACTTAGTTGGTTATAGTGTGTTAATTTGATGATTATGCCTATGCCATAAGTGGTGCATTAAGGTGTTTGATAAAATGCCTAAGAGAATAGAAATTATTCATTATAGCTTAATTGTGACCCAAATGATAAATACATATTCTACCCTTATGTTCAAATGACTCTCATGTTATTGATGTGCATTGTAGATGTTTATTGGAATGCTCATGATGTTAGAGTATGAAATTTTGACACGATTATATGCATTCCTATCCACGTACAACATTATGATAACCATGTGTTTCATGAAATCCCAACTTATTGTATGATGAATTGTTGATATTGATCATGTGTTCAAGAAGTGTCAAGTCTTGTCAGTTTCATGCTATTGAGTCTTGGGGGTACTTGTACCCAACAATTTAGCTGTGTGCCTAGATCCAGTGTCAGTTTTCATGATACTCTCAGTCAATCCATGATCATTAGAATTCAGTCAGTCTCATAACTCAGGAAAATTCAGTGAATTCAGTATCAGTCTAGTCCTACTCAGTTACCTCAGTAATCTCAGTAACCTCAGTGATCTCAGTAATATCAATAATCTCTGTAATCTTCATAATCTCAGTAATCCCAGGCAGTTATCAGATCGTAATAGTATTTCTTCAGTCAACAGAATTTAGTGAACCCAGTTCAAATCAGTTATACAATACGATCAGTAATAGTTTAGTTCAGTTAAATCAGTTTAGTGTCTTTTTAGTTGAGAGTAGAATTCAACACCGAGTGATCCCAAGGATGAGGGCTCACCTGTCAGTCAGTAGAGGGTGTGATCCTTAGGAGAAATCCTTGCATTTCAGAACTACGTAGCTAGTGTAGATCGCGATGTACCCCTATGAGTCTAAGGACTATACATCTTCTTTGAGTTTTTCCTTACAGGAGGGGTTGATGGAAGCGCTCCTTGTCAGAGAGGGTTTACTCATAGCTTGTCTTTACCTGTGGCATGGTACTAACACCCTTCCAGCTGGGGTTATAGGTTGGACCCCACCAGTTCAGATTCGGGGTATGTCGGTTAGATGATTACCTCCCATAGTCTCAGTTTCAGATTCAGTCTCAGTAATAAAACTTAGTTCAATTCTACAAATATCAGGACTGTCAGATACAGTCGCTCAACTCAGTACGGAACTTAGTTAGTTCAATCAGAATCAGGACTATTAGATATAGTCATCCAGATCAATCTAGAACTCAGATAGTTCTTCAGATTCAGGACTGTCAGATACAGTCACCCATTCCAGTAAAGAACTCAGATAGTTTTTCAGTATCAGTATACTCAGTTATCAGTTATCAGTAATATAGTACCAGTAACTTTAGACATTGATTACCTGTAAACTCCATAATTCATATCATCAATCAACTCAGTTATTCAGTATCCCAGTAATAGTAAACTCAGATGTTAGTACATCAGTATTCAGTATTGTCACGACCCCAGTCCCAGTTTATGTATTCATGCATGTATTTCTCACGCGTTCATGTTCATGTCATCAGTCAGTTATTATTGTTCATAGATATGAACCATTGCATACCGCCTACCTCACTTGCATACCAGTACACTCAATCGTACTGATGTATTTTCACTATGGTGGTTTATACCATAGGTTTAGAAACACGACCTCTCAAGCATCCTTAGTAGATCAGACGTTCAGCAGCCAGACTAGCAGTGAGTCCTTATCATTCGAGGATATCATGATTAGTTTAATTACTTTATTATTTTAGTAGTTCAAAGTTAGTTGGGGACATGTCCCATCAACTACACAGATTTCAGATAGTTTAGAGGTTTTCAGACTATAGCATATTTCAGATAGTTTATTTTAGTTTTGGGTATTGTTATACCCTATTACAGACATTGTTTTATATTCAGTATTAATTCAGTTTTGAACTTTATGGCCTTACAGCTTATATTTTGCATATTTATAGTATATTATTTAGTGCTTAGTTACAGATATCAGTCATGGATTAGCTTGTGGTCCTTCGAGATAATGAGCATTGTGTAACATTTTTAGTTCCAGATTTGGGGCGTTACAAGATTTTAGACAAACTCTTCTCGTAGTTCAAAGTGGAAAAAAAGAAGACTTCATTCGAGAAATCATTTTGAATTCACAAATATGAAACCAACTTGAAAAACTCTGATTATCAGAGAATATATGTGCTAAAACTGATCCCTCTTTCTGTGAATATCTCATGCGCATAGGAAATGGAGAAGAGAAAACTAAAATGAATGACAAAATAATTATCCCAAGATGTTTCATTGTTCCATACACCACTGTAAAAGAATCTTTAGGTCTTTTATTTAAAATAATATATCCTAATTTTCATACTTCTTTTCAAGACAACTTTTTAAACTTCTCATGTTATTTTAACAACAAAAAATGACTTTGTTGATGAGTTAAATGCTAGATTTATAGCTCAACTACCTAAAGATGCTAAGACATTTGTCGCAATTGATGAAACTATTGAACAGAGTAATCAAAATGAGTTTGAGGATTTCTTACATTAATTGAACCCTCCTGGTCTACCTCCTTACAAATTAACCTTGAAAGAGAATTATCCTATTATGTTATTGAGAAATTTAAATCCTTGTGAAGGTTTATGCAATGGTACACGTCTAATATGTTGTGGTTTTAAGAGTCGTGCTATAAGTGCTGAAATTGCCAGTGGTGATTTTAAAAATACACATGTATTTATACCAAGAATACCACTATTATCTTCAGATGATGAAAAATTACCCATCCCATTTAAAAGAACACAATTTTCAATACGATTATGTTTTGCTATGACAATAAATAAAGCTCAAGGAAAAACATTATATTATGTTGGAATTTATTTACATGAGTCTGTCTTTTCTCATGGACAATTGTACGTCGCTCTATCGAGAGTGAAAATTTCAGACAACATAAAAATATTAATTCGACCACCTACAGCTGATAACGATGATGATCAATCTACATATAACATAGTGTATAATGAAATCATCTCTAAAGCCTTTGTTTAACTTTATATCCTATGTGACTAAATGATTGTGACAATACATCCAAACAAGGCACATCTTATAACAATATACTACATTAAAAATACAAAATAAATTTGAGATTTGGCTACTATTTAAGAAAGGGGTTCTGTGAACTTGATGAATGGACTATATTTTCGTTTCATGGTAGCTTACTGGATTTCGACTATTCAAATAAAAGCACACTATTTTAACAAGGTATGAAATTTAGCTATCTGTATTTGTTGAGAGCTATATCAAATCCTCAAATAGTACTCCATACAAAGATATATTCACACAATGCATAATAATCCTTTTCTATGGTGGACTTTTTTTACATAATCCTTTTTCATGTGGAACACTATATACCAAACTTATCAGCAGAGGAACAAGTTGATAATGACTTTCTACCAGAGTATTCTGCCTCATATTTTGATGTTGTATTCATATAAAGTTGCATCTTCTTTCTTTGTTTAGATACTGGTTATCTGTGAGTTCATAGCTCCCAGATAGTCTACTTCTTCAAGCAATTTTACTTAAAGAAAAATCGTTAAGAGGAGCTCAGCCGAATCAAAGGTAAAGCCGTGTCTCTTTTATGTTATTTGGTTTTGCAATCTCTTAGCATTACATCTCTAGCAGACTAAAAATGTATTGTCAAATCTTAGTACTATATGCAATTGACAAATAAAAACTATATTAATATGTTGAGGGGTGTGTTATCAGTTTTTCGATACTGCTGTCACTGCATACGGTTTTTTATCAGTAAACAAGTCTAAGTTGTTAATGAATATGGCAAGAAAGTAAGACACTAAAACTTATGTCAAATTGATTCTTAACATGAGCAGTTGGGATGGTCCTTGATGAATTCGAGATTGATTGAAGAGAAAGGCTTTTCCATCTGCTAATGCCGAGGTACATACTCTATTGTTCTTTAAGTTGGTGTTATTCTCCTGCATAGCACATAGAGAGTCTTTGAAATCTTTGTACATCTATCAATCTCTAAGCACATGTTTGCTTATTCTCCGGCTTTATAGCTTGTGCAATGAAAGCTCTTCTTCATTTAGCAAACTAAGACATATGTGTCCCTTGAACTGCAGGACTAATGACTTATGATAAAAATAACAATCAGTCCTGCTCAGCAAAAAAAGGCTGAGATGAAGTTTCAGTAACGTGAAATACATAAACAACTTTCCGCACAAAAAAATGAATCACTTTAACTACAACGTTGAACAAACAGACAAGAGTTAAAAAATAATACTATTACTAATGTAGGAGGTTTTCCTCTACAAGCTCAACATACAGGTCACTTGGCGTGCAATTGCTCCATCTTCTTACTACTAACAATTCAATGACTTGCATTTGTGATCACAAGCTGCCATTTCTATTGTTACAACAATAAAAGCTTTGCCCTATGGACACAACATCTCTCATGAGTGTTGCTCTGGTGCTTGGATACTGTTGAAGAAATGAAAAAAAAAATTAAATGGTAATTTAATAAGAAGAACTAAAAGAAATTGGTTGGCATTTTATTTACAGCATCACAAAAATTTGGTGGTATCATTTTCATCAGCTTTATTTTTTCATTTTCTTTTTTTGTTCATCTCTTTTTCAGCTTTGAAGATCGAGTTCACAAGGTCTCAGATTATTACTGCAATTTCCAGAATCATTTTTTGTGTGTGATATGCTAGACAGAAGCATTGGGTAGCTAACAACGTTTTGGCCCTTCCCTTTTGCATTCAGGTTTGTCAACATATCTATCTAAGTTACATATAGTATTTTTCGTATAGTTTTCGATCATCTAAATTTGAAATTTGAAAGATTAAATCATACATCTTAAAATGTTGGTCAAAGTTCATGCAGGTTGCACTACTTTGCAAAGATTCTTGGTCTTTAATGTTGTTGGCGGTCGTACTGGTTCTGGATTGCATTTATTATTGCTCGAATGCTAATCTGTTGATTATGGTAAAAACTCCAAGCTTGCGTTTACTATCTATCCATCGCCCCAGGTGAATACCATACACAATCACGCATCTCTTATTTGTAACAGCCACTGCTGTTGTAGAACCTTATAACAATGTTCTTTCAACTCATTCCCTTTTAAAACACACTGATGTGGTTGTCATGTTGGACAATGAAGCCATTTATCATAGTTGTAGCATCGAAAATATATGGCTTGTTGGATGCAACTGTGTAGCTGCACTTGAAAAAAATAACGACGAAGTTGCTGCTGAACGAGCTAACTTTAAAGGCGATGTTGGTCTAATGCCTTGCATATGTTTTATTCTTATTTACTATCAGTTGTTGTCCATATGGTAATTTAAAAAATTTTTCCACTCACGTGTAAATATCTCCAACTATCATGGACTATCTACATTGTAACTTGACATTCGTACTACACTGATTGTTCATATTATCATTTAATCTCACATTCTGATAATTGATCAAGAAAGATATAAAATCTTGACTCAACAACTCTAGATTACCGACTGTAATTTGTAATCTACAAATTTCAATTTACAAAAGCCACATCTGACGGTTTTAAACTATACCTACACTACTATTATTGGGCCCACGCTAGCGCGGGCTTCCCATCTAGTATATATAATATACTAGACATCAAAGGCCCCTGCTCAGCAGGGACCCAAAATATATAATTTTTTGTCTTAATTTATGCGACACAAATATAATTTAGATAATCAATCATTAAAATAATTTAAATTTTTCATTATTGTGATTTATAATATTTTTTCTTCTAGTCCAATTTCAGTGATACTATATAAGTTCGAGAGTCAATCGAATATTTTATATCTTTTATATTTTTAAGTTGTTAAATATGTGATTTATAATGATTTTAGCATAATTTTTCAATAAGATATAAATACTCTCTCAATTCTAGTTACGTGTCATCTTATTTTTAAATAATATGTAATTTCTGTGACACTAATATAATTTCGATAGTCAAACAAATATTTTATGTTGACATATCATTTTGTGTGTATTTTATCTTTTTATGAAATATTATTAATCTTTTAATGCTTAGATGACTATAAAAATTAATTATGGTGATATAATAAAATTATGATTGAAACAATGATACGGGCATGTCTAAATAACTTATAACAACTAATTAGAAGTGATAAGATGAAATTATTACAGAAATACTTATGAAAAAATTTTACATGGGTCTCATATAAGACATTAAATTAATTTAAAATATCAAGAGTTAATTTATTATTTTATGTTTAATTTATATCTTTATTAAATATTATTAATTTGTTAATACTTAAATGACTTACAATAATTAATTAGGGGTGGTATAATAAAGTTACGATTGAAGCAGCTGGAGAAGGTAGTACAAAACATTAAGAGTTAATTTATTATTTTATTTCTATTTTTCTTTTTTTAAAATTAATTATGGTGATATAATAAAATCACAATTGAAACAACGAAACAGACATGTCTTAAATGACTTATAACAACCAATTAGAAGTGATATAATAAAATTACTATAAAAAATACTTGTGAAAATTTTTTAATATGTCTCATATAAGACATAAAGTAGAAATAAAACGTCAACAACTAATTTATCATTTTATATCCAACTTATTATTTTTATTAAATATAATTATTTTTTAATTACTTAAATAACTTATAATGATTAATTAGGGTGATATATTAAAATTACGATTGAAATAAAACATCAACAATTAATTTATTGTTTTATATTTGATTTATTATTTTTATTAAATATTATTAATGTATTTATACTTAGATGACTTATAATGATTAATTTGAGGTGATATAGTAAAATTACGATTGAAATAAAACGTCAACAATCAATTTATCATTTTATATTCAATTTATTATTTTTATTGAATATTATTAATTTCGACAGCAATTCCGACGACCAATTTCGACATCAAATTGCCGAAATCCGATGAACGAATTCAAGAACACAAACTCACTTTATCTTCATCTTTTCCTCAGATCAGGCGCACTCGCTTCATCTCTTCTTGTTTATTTTGTCTAGATTTCTTGACTATTGAAGGCGAATACCTCTTATCTCGTTTGATATATGTATTTTTCACCTTTTCTGGTTTTTGTTTGCCTAATTAGTTGTGTTTAGCCATATCCTTTTACTCGTCGTGTTTTTTGTCTCCTTTTTTCTTTGTTTTCTTTTATCGTATCCTTTTGAGTGGTGGGTGGGGTGAAAGATGGTGGACTAGGGTCATGTCATAGGTTGGGGTCGGGGCTGGGATCAGGTCTAGGTTCAACTCAGAGGTTGGGGTGAGGGGGGAGTAGCGCTGGGAGGGATACGAGTATTTCTAGGTTGAGAGTTGGGTCCTGTAACATAGGGTCGCTTTAAGGTAAGTCTATAGAGCTGGTGAAGATTCTTAGAAAGAGATGAGTTAATATAGCGTGTGTCTAGGAAACTAAATGGGTAGGCACTAAGGCGAGAGATGTGGATGGATATAAGTTGTGGTACTCGGGTAGCATGAGACATAGAAATAGGGTAGGTATCTTAGTAGATGAAGAACTTAGGGAACAAGTGGTAGAGATTAAGAGAGCTATTGATAGGCTGATGTCTATTAAGTTTGTCATTGGAGGGCATACTGTGAATGTTATTAGTGCTTACGCTCCAAAAGTAAATTTGGACGGGGAGGAGAAAAAGGGTTTTGGGGAGGTTTTGGATGAGGTGGTGAGGAGCGTCCTGAGCACTGAGAAGCTTTCGTGGAAAGAGACTTTAATGGGCATATTGGGTCTTTGTCGAGAGGTTATGATGACGTGCATGGTGGTTTTAGTTTTGAGAAGAGGAATAAAGAGGAGCTTCTCTTTTGGATTTTTCTAGGATTTTTGGGTTATGGATAGCAAATTCGAGCTTTTCGAAGAAGGAGAAACACCTTAATACATTTTGTAGTTTAGTGGCCAAGACTCAGATGGATTTTTTGCTTCTTAGGAAGGGTGATAAAGTGTTATGTAAAAACTGTAAAGTCATACCTAGAGAGAATCTTTCGACTCAATATAGGTTGTTGGTGATGGACTTGGTAATCAATAAGGGCAGAAAGAAGAAAAGTGTGGAGATTCGGCCCAGGATTAAGTGGGGTAGCCTAACTTTGGCTAGTGCTTTGGAAATGGAGGAGAAGTTGAAGAGTAGGGGACTTGGGAGAGTAGAGGAGATGTGGATAGTATGTGGGAAACGACTGTCAGTTGCATTAGAGAGACCGCTAGAGAGGTGTTGGGAGTCTCAAAAGGTCAATCTGGCAAGCATCGAGGGGACTAGTGGTGGAACGAAGGGGTTAAGAGGAAGGTGGAGTCTAAGAATGTGGCTTATGCTAAGTTGGTTGAGAGAAAGGATTATGAGGAGAGGCAGACGAATAAGGAGGAGCATAAGCTTAGCTAGAAGAGAGGCTAAGTTAGCTGTTACAGCAGCTAAGATAGCAGCTTTTGTGAGCTTGTATGAGGCTTTAGAGGAGAAATGTGGGGATAAGAAGTTGTATAGGCTTGCCAAGGACAGAGAGAAAAGGACTCATGACCTTGACCAAGTGAAGTGCATCAAGGGAGAGGATGGTACCGTGTTGGTTGAGGAAGCCCTCATTAGGAAGAGATGGAAGTCCTATTTGCATAAACTTTTGAATGACGAGGGGGACAAAGGATTCGTGTTAGAAGACTTGGAGAAATCTGAGGAGTGTCATGATTAAGGGTACTGTAGGCCTATCAAGGTTGAGGAAGTCAAGGGGGTTATTCACAGAATACGGCGGGGTAGGGCAATGGGGCTAGATGAGATTCTAGTGGATTTTTGGAAGAATGTTGATTAGGCGGGTTTAGAGTGGTTGAAAAGGTTGTTCAACATCATTTTTAGAGCGGCGAAAATGCCTAAAGTGTGGAGGTGGAGTACGATGATTCCATTATATAAGAACAAGGGAGAAATCCAGAGTTGCAACAACTATAAAGGTATTATTAAGTTTTTGAGTCATACAATGAAGGTTTGGGAAAGGGTGGTCGAGTTAAGGCTCAGAAGGATCGTGACTATCTCAGAGAATCAGTTCGTTTTCATGCCAGGTCGTTAGGACATTCACCTTGTGAAGAGATTGGTGAAGCATTTTCGGGAGAGGAAGAAGGACTTGCACATGGTGTTTATTGATCTTGAGAAGGCATATGACAAGGTTCCCAGAGAGATTATATGGAAGTGCTTGGAGGCTAGAGGGGTGCTCATGGCGTACACTAAGTCAATTTAGGACATGTATGATGGTCCGAAGACTCGTGTGAGGACAGTAGATGGAGATTCGGAGCACTTTCCAGTTTTGATAGGGTTACACCAGGGATCGGCTCTTAGCCCATTTTTATTTGCCTTGGCGATGGATGTTTTGACGCGATATATTAAGGGAAGGTTCCTTGGTGTATGTTATTTACGGATGATGTGGTACTGATTGATGAGACTCGAGGAGGAGTTAATGATAAGTTGGAGATTTAGAGACAGACGCTAGAGGCCAAAGAATTTTGGTTGAGTAGGAACAAGACGGAGTACTTGAAGTGTAAAATTAGTGATGTGTCACAGGAGGCTGGCGTGGTGGTGAAGCTAGACTCTCAGGCCATCTAGAAGAGGGAGAGTTTCAAGTATCTGGGTCTATGATTCAGGATAATGGCGAGATTGACGAGGATGTCACATATCGTATTGGGGTAAGGTGGTTGAAATGGATGCTCGCTTCGAGAGTTTTATGTAATAAGAAGGTGCCCCCGAAGCTTAAAGGTAAGTTCTACAGAGTGGCAGTCCGATCAACTATGTTGTATGAAGCGGAGTGTTGACCAGTAAAGAACTCTCATATCCAAAAGTTGAAGGTGGCGAAGATGAGGATGTTGTGATGGATGTGTGGCCTTACTAGGAAAGATAGGGTGAGGAATGAGATTATCCGAGAGAAAGTGGGAGTTGCTTTGATGGAGGACAAAATAGGAGAAGTGAGATTACATTAGTTCGGGCACGTGATGAGGAGGGGTTTTGATGCTCTAGTGTGGAGGTGTGAGATCTTGACTGTGGATGGTTTTAGGTGGGGTAGAGGTAGGCCGAAGAAATATTGAAGGGAGGTGATTAGGCATGATATGGTGCAGTTACAGCTTACAGAGGACATGACCCTCGATAGGAAGGTACAGAGGACGCGGATTCGGGTAGAGGGTTAGGGGGCGAGAGTGCGTCGGTAACAGCAGGGGAGCGTTTCTTTTATGTCTGAAGTTTCTTATTCATGGTGTTGTGTGATGTCTATGGTTTTGGTTAGATAGTTTCTAGTATTACCTTATGGTTGTAGTATTATCTTGCGGCTACCGGTATTAGTTTATTTTGCATACTGTACTGGTTTATTTACATTTATGTTTTGTGTTTTTTATATTGTTATCGGTCCTAAGCCAGAGGTCTATCGAAAACAGTCTCTCTACTTCACCTGTGGTAGTGGTATGATCTGTGTACACTCTACATTCCCCAGACACCACTGTGTGGGAATACATTGGGTATGTTGTTGTTGTTGTTGTTGTATTATTACTTTTTTTTTATACTTAGATGAGTTATAATGATTAATTAGGGATGATATAGAAAAATTACGATTGAAGCATCTTAAGCAGGTATGTCGAGGAGTTGCCTGCTTATCCCCAGTTATAAGTAAGTAGGACATATATATATATATATACACACACACACACACACACTAGTTTAACCGCACGTGCCTCGCACGTGTAATATTTGATTATTTAAAATTAAATAATTTGTCTATTGTGAAAATATTTAATAAAGTGTAAAAATTCAAATAACTTTTCAAAAATCTTTCACACTTCAATATGATAATATAAACATAAAATATATACATATATGTTTTACCATGAAAAGCTTCAAGTGATTGATGAAGTAGTACATTACTGTTGTGGTGTCATATAGTACTTCTTTCCCTTGTTGCCACATGCTAAGAGAGACACATCAATTTGAATCATATTTGTGTTACGATTATTTTCTTTTTTTTTACATTTAACCAGACACCTTGGCCAACAGAACTACCCTAGTAGCTGCTTCCCAGTGAGACTTCTTGGGATGTTGCATGAATTGGCTGAGAGTCTGGACAGCAAAGTTAATGTCTGGCCTTGTAATAGTGGCATACATAAGCTTCCCAACAAGTCTTTGGTAAGAGGAAATATCAGACAACAGTTATATCACTTTGTGCACCTGTTGCTTGGTCATACTCAATAGATGTGAGCCTGGCATTAGACTCTAAGGGAGTAATAGCAGGCTTAGCACCACTAAGACCTGTTTCAGCAATCAACTCTAGAATATACTTCCTTTGGTTCAGAATGATCCCTGATGTTGATCTTAAAACTTCAATACCCAAAAAATACTTGAGATCCCCCAAGTCTTTCATCTTAAACTGCTGATGCAACTTGATTTTGGTAGCATTGATCAAGGAGGCACTGCTTCCAGTGATTAGTAAATCATCAACATAAAGAAGAACTATAAAAGTACCATTACCTTGATGCAGGGTGAATAGGGAATAATCATGTGCACTTTGGGTAAAACCAGCATCAAGTAAGGCATGAGTAAGCTTAAGATTCCACTGCCTAGAAGCTTGCTTAAAACCATACAAGGATTTGATCAACTTACACACCTTGTGCTCCCCCTATCTTCTAAATTCTTCAGGCATTTTCATGTAAACTTCCTCATCAAGATCCCCTTGGAGGAATGCATTATGCACATCCATTTAATGAAGATTCCAACTTTTAGATGCAGCTAGTGCAATCACACATCTGACTGTAACCATCTTAGCCACTGGTAAGAAGGTTTCATGATAGTCCAACCCTTCTTTCTGGCTATATCCTTTGGCCACTAACCTTGCTTTGAACCTCTCCACTTCACCATTTGCAAAATATTTGATTTTGTATATCCACTTGGAACCAACAGTATTTTTCCCTTTAGGTAGATCAACAATGACCCATGTGTTGTTAGTTTCTAAGGCTTGAACCTCTGATTTCATAGCTTCCACCCACCTTTCATCTGTTACAGCCTGTTTATAGTGCTGAGGCTCAGTTAAAGTGGAGAATTTGGATAAATAGCACTGATAAGTAGGACTCATATTTTAATAAGACAAGTTGTTCGCTAATGGATGTTTGCATCTCTGATTTCGAGAAGTATCAACGTAATCATGCATCCACACTGGTGGTTTGCTTGTTCGCGCAGGTCTACCGGAAAAGGGTTGAGGCAGGGAACAGTTATCTTGACATGTTTCTTCATGAGTGGTGCCAGGTGAAGCTGCAGCAGGAACTTCAGCATCAGAAATGCCATCCTCCTCAGTTGGAGCTCCTTCAGTAACACTCTCAGTATTTGTTTCATGAAATTTTTCTTCATCTGTAGGAATCAAGAAGTCAGTAATCTTTTCTCCAGATGAGGAAGCTTGTGTATTTTGTGCTGGTGAGGAAGCAAAATGAAATGTATCTTCATGAAACATAATATCTCTACTGACTAATAGTTTCTTTGAGGTGATATCCAGCAGTAAATACCCCTTCTGAGATTCTGAATATCCCACCAAGACTGCAGGTTTGGCCCTTTCTGCGAACTTATCACCTCTTGGAAGGATAGTGACATAGCACAAGCATCCAAATACCCTGAGATGTGACAACTTGGGATCCTTGGAAAACATCAACTGAAATGGGCTCTTACCACTTAGAATAGAAGATGGTAACCTGTTCATTAGTTATACCGCAGCCTTTACACATAGTCCCTAACACTTAATGGGCAAGTGAGACTGAAACTTGAGGGCTCTAGCTATGTTTAATATGTGTCTGTGCTTTCTCTCCACAACTCCATTCTATTGAGGAATGTGAGGACAGTTGGTCTAATGTAGTATGCCCAGGGACTGGAACAATGTCTTACATTGAGAGTTGATAAATTCAGTGCCATTATCAGATCTAATGATTTTTACCATTATGCCAAACTGAGTTTTAATCATGGAAACAAATGTCTTAATGGCCACTATGACCTCAAACTTTAAATGCAACAGGTGCACCTAAGTGTATCTACTATGGTCATCCGCTATAGTTAAGAAGTAATACTTGTTGTCAAAAGTAGAAGTTTTATATGGACCCCACAAATCCATATGTACAAGTTCAAAACATGTAGAGCATCTAGTAGTACTTAAAGAGAATGACAATCTTGTCTGTTTAGCTAGTGGACACACAGAACATTTATTCAACATGTTTGCATCACTAGGATTCTACATAATGTCTAAACACTTGAGAACCTGAGTAGCAGGTGTCCAAGTCTTTGGTGTCATAAGATGCAACTGGAAGTGGAGACTTCTGCAATAAATCTGCTGGCTTCTGATCTTGACTGATTAGCACCTCTTGTCCAATCTCTACCTTTAAGAACATATAGTCCACCCTCTTGCTTACCAATCCCCTTCACCTTGCCATTGAAGAGGTCCTGAAAGATACAAAAATCAGGATAAAAAAAACATGAAAGTTCCTTGGTTATCTTGGCAACAGACAGCAAATTGAGTTTGAAGTCTGGAATATGTAGAAAATCTTTGATCACATCATCTGCGAAAATGTGAGTTTCTCCAGTGTGTGAGATTGTCACTTCATCACCTGTTGGAAGGTGCAACTTATCCACATGCTTGGAGTCTAATCTGGTACCTCCTTTGAACAAGTGTCTATGTGCAGACACATAATGTGTAGCACCTGAGTCTACAATCCAACTGTCAGAACATGCTTTGGACAAGAAACAAGTAGTAATATCTGTCAAATTGACTTGTTTCATATCTGTTGTGTCTTTGTTCAACATAGTCATAATCTGAGTGTATTCTTCCTTAGTGAATGTGTGAGGCTTGGCCTTTGGTGTGTGAGTCACTTTATGACTAGAACTATCAGCATCAACTTGACCAGCTACCATAGCTAAAGCCTGAGAAATAGACCTGTGACCAGTGTTTACAAAGTTGTTACCACCATTGTTTGTGGATAGGTTGTTACTGCCAGTATACTGTGATCTGAAATTAGAGTTGTAGCCTTGTTTCTTCCTGTTCTTCCAGTCAT
This sequence comes from Capsicum annuum, assembly GCF_002878395.1. Taxonomy (NCBI): domain Eukaryota; kingdom Viridiplantae; phylum Streptophyta; class Magnoliopsida; order Solanales; family Solanaceae; genus Capsicum; species Capsicum annuum. The sequence goes on from NC_061116.1 coordinate 177,196,264, forward strand.
TTGGATACCCTACCAACTTATAGCAAGTTTCCTTGGTATGACCCAATAGATGGCAATAATCACACTTTCTGCCTCTATAGTTAGAGTTGCTTTGTCCAAAACCATAATTTCGATTCACTTACATAGCAAGTTTCCTTGGTATGACCCAATAGATGGCAATAATCACACTTTCTGCCTCTATAGTTAGAGTTGCTTTGTCCAAAACCATAATTTCGATTCACTTGCATAGCAAGTGGTTCTAATCTATCATTCACAGTCATCATACATGCTGAATATTGGATTTCATCCTCTATGAGCATAGCATAAGCTTGATTGAGAGTAGAAGTCACTCCTTTTGAGCAATATCTGTCTTCTAACTTGGTCATAGGACTTATTCAGGCCACTTAAAAACTGTAAAAGTCTAAGTTGACACATATGATCTGAGTATTCTCTAGACGTAGGGCAAGCACAACTAGGATTTGGCACTAGTACATCATACTCACTCCATAAACTCTTCAATTTGGTAAAATAGGCTAAGATTCAATCTATACCTTGAGAGTGCATATTAATTTCATGATGCAACTGGTATATACGCATACGATTCACCTTGTCATACCTCTCCTTCAAATCCTCCCAAACTGCACAAGTATTTGTGGCATAAATAATGCCAGATAACAGACTCTCACTCACAGTGTTCATTATCCAGGAAAGCACATCGCATTACATGTTTCCCACTGCTCATGAAGTTCCTCTCTATATGATTCCTTGCTGCAGGCACCAGTGACAAATCCAAACTTCCTCTTCCATAAGAGAGCAATACGCATCGATCGACTCCATAAACTATAATTTTCTGAACAGTTAACGTGACTGAAACAAGTACAGCACCGGAGCTCTCAGATGCACCAATGAAAAGTGGATCACTTTGATCGATTTTAGGCACCATGATTGATAGAATACAGGTGTAATATAGATCAAAATTGTGAAAAAAGAGTTGATGGCAGAGATTCAAAAAACGCAGAAAACTTAGTGAAATGCGATCTAAAACACACATTAAGTATGGAGCTCGTGGCTCTAATACCATGTGAAAATACTTTGCTAAGACTCCATTGATGGAACTAAGAAGAGGAGAAGAATCAAAATTATAACTGCTTCAAAACTTGTTTGTTACAATCAGATTGTTGTGCCTTATATAGGCAACAAAATATCTAATAACTACCTTTCTTTTAGAACACTCTATTTGACAGCTCATTGCCACTCACTAATCATTATCTAACATCCTCTAACAACTTATACAGCTGACTCAGCAATATGCTCCTAACTAGTTGAATGCCTACTCCTATCAATATTACACATCAGTGGAACAGGCAGTTGTGTATGTTCCGAAACAGATTGTCCATTTATATCATAGTGTGAAAAAATTATCCCTTTCAGCTCTGGACTTTGCTTACCATTCTACTTTTACATTTTCTTTATGAAACTAGGCATTATGATAAGTTCTACGTCACTCATTTAAATTATCTAATATTCAACAGTTCCTTGTTGAAAATAACTTTTTGTTTTTATTTTTCGAAGTGTCAAATTGAAGTTTGTAATAGATTTTAATGAATATATTAGAGTACTTATATCAAGTGAAAGTTGAGGTTGTTGGATGAATACAACCTGAACATGTTGGCCCATATAAAATTGCAGAACTAGCATAGGCTTGTAATATTTGAAATGGAGTAAGGTGATACTGGCAAAAATGAGTCAGTGATTTAATTCATATTTGTACTTGTAATATTTAAAATGGAGTACTTGAAACTATAGATTTGAAATGGAATATTCAAGATAATCGCAATAATATTTGTTCTTTTGGTGATCATATATGCGGAGAAGATGAGAGTTCAATGTTTGCTTCTTTTTGGGTTAATTTTGCAGCTCTGCAACAAGTATTGGAACGTTCCTGTATATTATTTTATCAGTTTGATCCAATTTTTTAAAATTTTTGAAAAACATAAAGATATTTCTCGCTTTTATTTCCGACTTACAATATGTTATTAAACTTTTATTATGGTGACAATGCAATATGATCACACTGCACAATGCAATATGATCACACTGCCCAATAATTATTTATTTTCCTTCCTAGCAGTCTAGCTCTTATAATTGATTATAGTGAAAGCAGCGTGGGAAGGGTTATTAATTTTGTTTGGATCCTCATTGGTTAAGACTAGCAGAGGCGAACTCAGGATTTAAAGTCTGGAGGTGTATCAGTATTGTCAAAAGCGCACATAAATTCTGAATAAAGATTCAAATTTATGTTAATCGCTCACTTCGTTTAATGTGCAGTTTAGATTCTAATTTATAAGATATACTTTCAATAAAGTTTTTCTAGAAATACAAACACTAAACAATTAATATTTCACTTAATAAAAAAAATAATTTTTGTGTTCATATATTTGTCATTCATGCTTATATTATTAGTCTTGAACTAGATATATGTTTATATTTTTTCTCCTTTATATATGTTTATATTTTTTCTCCTTTATGCTTATTTTTGTTAAATCTCACGCTTTATTTGTAATTTGTGTTTAAATATAATGGACCTTAAAATTTTTTTTTACCCTTTTTTGCTTTTATTGAGGCGATGAAAATTGTTTTTAAAACTAGAACTTGATTGAGAGAAATAATATCTATCCATTTCAAATTTTCAATTCACAAGAATCAATAACAAATTCCTACAAAATAAAAAATTCATCGAGAATATAAATAAAATTAATTATTTATTTTTAATCAAAGTCCATAAACTTGAATAGAAGCAAGAAAAAAAATACAAATAAATTTTACACACTAACTTTCAAGCAACAAATAAATACTAAAAGCATTTATGATTTAACATTATCCAAAGTTAAATAAAAAATTAAAAATACAGAATAGGACTTGAAATTTCGGAGAGTCAAATGGAAAATTGAAATTGCTGCTTGTAATTCTAGTTTTCACTTTTGGTATTGTGGGACCAACTGAGTTGGTGGCAATTAAATATTATTATATTAAATAAATGAAAAAAAAGACATTCATCAAAAATCGAACCCGCAACGTCGGGGCCTAAAGAATGCTAGCATATGAGTTCAAAACCAGTACACCTAAACATTTTTTGTTACTACATATACAATTTTTTTAAAAAAGTTACCCAGTGCACGTGCACCCTCAGCTAACCATGTGGATCCGCCTCCGAAGACTAGGGTAGGCATGGTATGGTATATATCAAATATCAGATCGAAATCAAAAAATTTTATATCGCGATATGCATGTTATAGTATTTGGTATGATATTTGACAGGAATTTTAAATTATTTTAATATTTAATAGGGTATTTGATATTTATACAATAAATACCAAATATCATATACCGCACCAAAGTTTTTTAATAACATATAAAACTCATATGTATATATATATATATTATATTTAAGATTATTAAATATATTTATATATGATCCATTAACTAATTGAACACAAAAGTAACTTTTACTCAGAAAAAAAAATTTGAAAAATTTATTATTTAAGAATACTATGCTTTAAGTTTAGTACTGTTGTTTAGAATATATATCTCAAACTATTCAATCGTAATTGAAATGTTTAATTTTGTGTAACTAATTAATTAAAATAGTTGTTAGCCTAACATGACTGACGTTTTTAAAATTTAAAGTTATAATTTTTTATATAAATATATGTAATTAGAAATTAAATAAACTATGAGTACCAAATTATCATATCGTAAAATATCAAAATCGAATTTAAAAATATCGAATAATACCGAACTAATTTGAAATGGTAATGATATTGTTCTTTTAGATACCAAAAATCAAAGTTATACATGTCCACCCCTAGTTAAGACAGGTTGGACGGATTACATTGTGGGTTACGGATTTTTAATTTAAAATTTAGATGATTTGTTCTAATTTGGGCATTTTCGTAGGACTGGGTTATAAGTAAAAAATTGATGACGATAGGATAAATATAGTCGGATAGTATAACATAAAGGATAAAGCTAGACAATAAAATGATTAAGAAATACAAAAAATATAAATATAATATATTATCTCACAGCTGTTTCGTTGAATAAATAAAACAGGATTCAGTGTATTCATAAGGGAAAAATTACATTAGCTTATTCAAAATAAATAAAATTATCATGGAAAAAGTACAGAAATTTTAAAATTATTTATAAAAAATACGTCATTAAAGAATGACCAATGATTATATTTTTAAAAATAATAATCATGAAAACTACCTTGACAAAATTGAGTTAAATTTTGCAAACAAAACAAAATTTGATAAACAATTACCCAAGATGGATCGACTATGATGGGCTAATCTTTAATTGATTTCCATACAACTATCAAGTGTTTTTAATTCATTCCCAGAGAGAGGTGTCAATAACCTAACATTGAAGCTGGCACAGAAACTTGTAAGTTGTTACAACAGATAACAAAGAGAAATTGATGACGTACCAAGAAATCCATAATCCAACTGATGCAAATTGCAACTGGAGGAGAATTAGGAAAGGGAAAAATGATTAGAAGCCAGCGGTATGGACGGAATCGGCAAGATCTCATTTCTTATATTTCCAACAAATATAAATATGATATCTTCCCGCCCCGCCCACACCACAAGCTTCCCAAATCCCTCCTCCCTTTCCCCTTCCTACAAATACTTCCTTTGCTTTTATCTATGGGCGAAATCGATAAGAGATTTTTGTTTTCTTTCAAAAAAAATAAAGGAAATCAGATTCAAATGAAAAAACATTGAAGAAAAATAATGTAAAGGGTAAATGAGTCATCAGAAACCAAAGTTAATCCCCAGAAGCTTTAGGCTGTGGTACGGTCCGCATCATGGTTTGATCTTTGTGAAAAAGATCCCATCACGTGACTCCTCCTATGAATTACTTTTTTTTCATGAAAAAAGGGATCTTTTGAAATTCACAATTCAAATAAATAGTAATAAAATTGAAAGCATGTATAAGAGCTCAGAGGTAAAATGGGTATGAGAAACTTGTCATCGATCAAAAATTAAATTTGTCAGAGTGGTGCATGACTTTCTTCAGATCTCATCACAGCTCTTAAGAATGTAAGAATTTGTAAAGGAAAAAATAAAACCCTATGTGAGTGTGTGTGTGTTGGGGCGCGGGGGGAGGCGGCGGGCAAGGAGGAGGAAGATAGAGAGTTGGAGAGGTAGGAATATGTATGTGGCTGCTACACTCTATAAGACTAGAAAGCGGAAACCCTACTATGTGAGATTACCTTCTTATTTACCTCAATTCACAATATTACAATCTTGGATGGTACTTGTTTTATTTTTATTTTTTTTTTGATAATTTACTGCTTATTTTATTTAATTACACTTTAATCCTCATTTTTATTAAGATTAAGATATTTGGATTCACATAGATATTTAAATAATTAAAATATTATTTTTATATCTGAATACTAAATGAGGGGATTGATACTGTTTTAAAACATTTGAATATACATAATTTATTTATTTTTAAATATAATTTTTTTAAAAAAAATATTAAAAAAAGTTAATTTAGTAAAATAAAAAATAATTTGATTAAAAAAATAAACAATCATGTTCACTAGGGATGATGGACATGATTTATGATGGAAATCATAGTGATTAGTAACTACAACAGTAATAGTTATAGTGGGGAAGTTGATTGATATTAGTAGATAGTTGGTGAGATTTGTAGTGATGGTTGACAATTATTGGCGATAGTTGACGATTATCGATGCTAGCCATGTTAGATGTGATGATAATAGTGGCGGTGATGGTGGAGTCGATAGCATATAAGCTGGTCTTATCTACTAACTTGTTTGGGGTTCATCCCGTATTTCACATAGCCATGCTTAAACAATGCCACGGAGATGAAAATTTCATTATTCAATCGGACTCTAAATTATTTGACAGAGAGCTCTATTACAAAGAAGAGCCAATTGGCATATTGAATAGAGATATGAGAAAATTGAGAATGAAAGTCATTCCTTCCGTGAAAGCTCAATGGAGGAATCATCCGATTAAGAAAGTAACTTGAGAGACAGAGACAGATATGACAAGTGGCACCCGCATTTGTTCATAAACTCAGGTAATTTCTCTTGCTTTAATATGTCTTTGTGGACTGATTGTCATTTGGGGATGAACAAATAATAAATTGATCTCTAATGTAATGATTCAGTTCATCATTATGCTTAAGTAAGGAGTAAGGTCTTCACTAATTATTTTCTTAGACATTTTTTGAGAAATTCAGTTGGCCATGAAGCATATTATAAGAGTGTGATAGCCTTTACTAATGTGAGCATTAGTAGGGGGTATTGACTTGAATTTAGATAGAGGATATGTTTCAAAAGTCGTAGCAAACTTTCGGTATGTAAAATGAATCAATAGAACTTCGATTATAGAGTTTA